>NC_085137.1:243285552-243585552 GCF_035046485.1 Aedes albopictus | reverse complement strand
AACAAAAATTACAAAAATGCTCAAACTATACCCCGTCTAAAGGCGGGATTGGGTATTAGAGGGTTAATATTTTGGGAAAAGTTGAGAAGCTGGCTTTGTTTTTGGTTGGGGCATTACGCCAAGAAGAGGGTGTCTATTGTAGGTGTAGCCAAATGATGGACCATCATTATGACAAGAATGTGAATAATGTAAATAATACAGGGGATAGACAAAATGATCGGGACAGGCAAAATTTTCACTTCTCAAAAAATGTTCAACTAGCTGAAACTTTTCGAAAAATGCATCGAATATTCTCAAATTTTTACTGTAAGTTCATCAACTAGTTGTGTATCATTGGTACAAATTTGGGAAAGATCGGGCCATTGTCCACGAAGTTATAAAGATTCTTGAAAAAGGTAAAATTATTCGATAGCTAACTTTGTGCTATTATTTCTCCGGATTTAATGAACCGATTGCAATGAAATTTTGAACATTCATGACTTATATAATGAACTCTGAAAAACATTTGACTTAACTTTAAATTTTCAACAAGAGAAAAAGTTATTGCGATTTTATTTTTTTCACGATTTTTTAGCAAATTGGTCTATTTTTAATATGTTTTCCATTACTTTTTCAATTTGTTGGTGGCTATGTTGTTACTTTCTTTCAAAACACATTCGTATATATGTCAATTAGAAGGAAGTTAAATGAACTAAAATTTGCAGCTTGAATTTTGAAACGATGTTGAAGTTTGGATAGATTGGCGTTTTATTAGAAAAATAATCTAATCGTTATAATTTTCTTCCGTGTTAAAAATTGTAAGTTAAGTCAACGGTTTTTCATAGCTCATTATATAAGTCATAAATGGTCAAAATTTTATTGCATTCGGTTCATTGAATCCGGAGATATAACAGCTCAAAGTTGGCTACCGGGTAATTTCACCTTTTCGAAGAATCTTTATAACTTCGTGGACAATGGCCCGATCTTTCCCAAATATGTACCACTTATGCACAACTAGTTGATGAACTTACAGTAAAAATTTGAGAATATTTGATGCACTTTTCGAAAAATTACAGCCAGTTGAATATTTTTTGAAAAGTGAAAATTTTGCCTGTCCCGATCATTTTGTCTATCCCCTGTATAATGGAGAAAAATATTACAACATGGAACGAACTCACCAATTTGTCTCTATTATCGAAAATAGGACTGTCTACCACCTAAAATTAAAACAGCATGACATCGGTAAGAGCTTCGCATGTCGTCAAGTAGATTGGTGCGACGAATCGCTTCAAATGATAGATTCTTTTATTTCTCAGCTTCAAACGTAAAAATGGCCGAGCTAGTCTGCGTCTACATCCTGTGCCCGTGGTTGCTGTTCGTCGTCTACGTAGTGCTGTCCATGAACGGACTAATCTGACAGCCACTCTTGGACATCTTCTGTAAGCCGTCGAATACATCCAGCGACCACGTTCCGTATTTCGAAAACATCCTGGCTTTCGTCATACAAGTGTGAACCAAATGGAAGAAAGTGTTTTATGATCCAAATGCGATAACCTCGGCCCAATCGAGCAGTTGGAAATATTAAATGCCCATCATCGGCGAATCTGGCGCAGACCTCGGGGTTGCCGAAGTGTACGTGGATTTGGTCGCTATCAATACGTGATGGAAGGTGTGTAGCAGGGGCATGGCCGCTGCCGAATCATGAATTGCATTTTTTTTGTGAGTGAGAAGTGAAGCCTAGTGAATGTTTTATTGCCCAGTTTTGTGTGCGATCGACAAATAAAAATATGCTTTGTCCGGCGCGAGCATTCCGACGGTTCCATCGATATCAGTGATTTATTGGTTGCGGCCGTGTAACTTCGAATCGAACTGAAGGCTTCTTTCGTTGATTCGTTCGTACGTTTGCTGGATTGCATTTCGCGCGCCAAGTTTGCTTCTGGCCCAGTTTTCGAATCCGCATTGAAGTGGCAAATCGACGAAATTGTCGACGGTAGGCAAATTGAATTCGACCGGCGAAATCGCCGGTGTGCGGATGATGAAGCGTGCAGTGTAATTTTTGCTGGCGAAAATTGATTTTACGGTGCGTTCGTTTCCTTTGGCATTGCTGGCGGAGCGCGTTTTTTTTTGTATTGGTTGTACGCATAAACATAGAAGACGCAACGCTGAAGAAGGTAGGTTTTCTTTTATTGTATTTTTTGTATTTTGCGGGTACGACTTGAATGGTATTTACGACACACAATATTGAAGGTTTTTTTTTTCTTGTACCGACTTTTCGAGCCCTTTAAGCAGAATATCCTACAGACTTTTTTTTTGTTTTGGCTTGAACTGTATCTATCATTTTTGACGCTCAATACGTCTAGTTTTAAAAACAGCTGCCATCGGCTCCGTTATGCTTGTTGACACTTGAGCCTGAAGAATAAGTTTAGTTAAAATTTAAATTGAAAAAATGGATTAATATGGATTCGAACTAAGAACCGAAGTGAGAAACGAATTATGAATCTAACTGAGAATATAACTGAAAATCGAACTGAGAGTCGAGTCGACAATCAAATTGAGAATCGAACGGACAATCGAAATGATAGAACTCGGAGTTAGTTATACTGACTATCGAAATGAGAATCTAATTGAAAATTAAAATGAATATGCAACTAAGAGAGAAACGAACCGAGAATGGAACAAAGGATTGCGCTGATAGAATCCAGCCAATAACCAAATTGAGAACATGACTGAGTTTCTAACTGAAAATTTTAATGAGAATCGAAAAAAAAATCGCACTGAGAATCCAGCTGTGAATCGAACAGGCAATTTAACTGACAATTTTACAGAAAATGGAATTGAGAGTCCCAGAGAATCTGAGAACTGAGAATCACACTGAAAATCAGACTGAGAATCGAACTAACAATCGCATTGGGAACAGAACTAAAATTGCAATGAGAATCGAATAGAAAGGATATTTTTCACACATTTGTTACCGAGAAAAATCTAATGGTCTCGCCAAAATTTCTTAACTAATCTTATTAAACTGTTTTTTTTTTAACAATAGTTGCAATTCAATGACCGACTCGACTTGAACACAGCTGACCCAACATCTGTCGAATGTATTATCTTATTTGACATTGACTTGCCATGCACATTCCGCCGTATACTGTAGCTCAGATAGAAAAAAAAAAACAGAAACCTCTAGAAGACTGACCACTGCGCTATTGAACCATGAACCAGCCATGTCCAAAACCGTAGCATGCCCACAAAAAAGCCCTATTGCCTCATCGAGTGTCTGTCTATATTCAAAAGAGCCAACCCAGCACCATTGGATATTGATTTGCTCCGGAGGTTACGAAACTACTTCAGAGCTCAAATAGTCCGTCATCATCGTCGGTCGAACCACAAGAAAACGAAAATGGGCCGGCTGTAGAGTCTAGACAACCTCTCTCCAAGTCTAGCTAGACGATTCGGAAGAAACGCGTTGAGGGTCACGGTTCCATCGGCAACCAATGATCTGACGGGCTCGCTGGCCACCAAACAACTCGACGTCGCGTCGTCGTCGATCTCAAACTTCAAAGCGAAGTGGCTGTAAAGTGCGTGTAGTAATTTGATGGCCAAGTAGGATCTTTTTTTTTTGCCGGTGCACCGTACCGTCGAGCTGGGGATGCGAATTTTTTGAAGGCGGACAAAGGCCCACACACTGCTGGTCTAGTGGTGGTACGGACTTTCACAACATTTGCAGGGGAGTTGCGCTACGCACGATTCCCGTTTATTTACGCTATGATTGAAGTGGGCTTCTTCGACTATAGAGAAGGATTAGAAAGTTCCGATAGTGCCTTATTGTTGAGGTAGGTTTTTTTTATGTGAAATCGACTAGGTTAGAAATTTGCATTGTGATCTCCATTTTCAATTAGTCACCTTTCAGTTTTTTTTTTTTCAGTTGTAATATATGTACTTTTCTCATTCTCAGTTCTAATATCTGTACTTTTCACAATGCTTTTTAATTTCTTAGTTCTATTAGCAATCCGGTTTGATTTTCATTATCATTGCTGGTTCTCAGTTTAATTTTAAATTTGATTATTCGTTAAAACATATTTTTTACGTAATTATCAATTTCTTTTTCAACTCGATCCTTATTTGAATTATCAATTTAAATTTCAGTGTTCGAGTTTCAGTTCTACCGTCTGCTCAACATAGTGATTCTCATTTCAGATTAACAATTACCTAATCTGTTTCCAGTTGCAAGTTCGATCCTAGTTCGATTTTCAACATTTGTCTGAAAATATAAATATGTTTGGCCATTCTATCCTACACGTAGTTTAGGATTACGTAACAGTATCTCGAAGAGCCTTTATCTCCTAGCAATACGATACTGGATATTCTAGCAACACGATATAGGTTGAGTCATACCACCTGTCGATAACACTCTCTGAATCATTATGCACGCTACTGCCTTGTGTAAAATAAGGTACAACGTATAACGTAATTTCATCATCATCATCGCCATCTACTCGATACAAATCACGCTTTGTTGGCAAATTTAAAGAAGCTCGCTACTCCTCGGTGCCGCCTTCTTGTGTTTCATTATCGATGCACTAATTTGCATTGTCCACTGGGCGACACGTGTTGGACTTTATGTCGTTGTTCTAAATCAGCTATATACAGTACCTGATCAAATGTAGTAAGGGCTTGTTCACAAATGTCATAACGCTGGAGGGGGTGGGTGGGTGTACTTCATGGTGTTACAGCTCGAACAAAAAAATTTTCTTCCCATATAAACAATGTTACGAAGGGGTGGGTGGGTGTCAAAAAAGGCAAATTTTGGCGTTATGACATTTGTGAATGAACCCTAACATACTTAGAGTAAGGTGGGACAAAAGTTCGACCGTAGTTTTTTTTTTTTCAAAAAATCGAAGCCGATAAAAATAAATGAATAATACCGTGTGGTGATACTACCATCCATTCACTAAAATTATGCTGAACAAAGTTACGCCAAATGTCTTTTTAATTTTGAGTTACAACACTTTTCGTATGTGTGTGTCTAATTATGACTCTTGCTCCACCACTGGGGCAAAAGTTTGAATCTAGTGTATGTTAAATTTCGCTAACCGTAGCACACTATTTTGATACTTTGGCAATAGGAATACCTATCCGGTCACTACAACCCTCAATAACGAAGCTGACGTTGATGACGCCATTCGGTTCCTGACAACAACGTTACTAGACGCTGAAGCTGTTTCGATTTCGGAAGTCCAGAAAAATACCTACAAAGTAGCGGAAATTCCAGAGACTACACGTAGATTGATCGCGCTGCGGAACAAACGCCGGCGGCAGTGGTACAGAAGAAGGGATCCTATTTACCGGGACATTGTGCTAGCGCTAAACCGTAGAATCCGAAAAGAATGTGATCAGGCGAATTACAGCAGATTCAGCGAGACTCTTCGTTCGTTGAACCGAGCTCGCGACGCATTGTGGAAAATAACAAAGGCTTTGCGGAAGTCGACCAAGTGCAATCCACCATTGCGCCAAGATGACAGTAGTAGTAGTAGTAAAATCATTCTTTATTTTTCGTTTCAATTTTGTGGGATTACAACAGATTTTACATGAGTGGTCAGCCTTAAATGGCTCTTCATCTCTGAATGAAAGTGTAATTGTGGTTACAAAGTTGTATATGTGTTGGCATTAGCCTATGTAGTTGTTGTTGTTAGTACAACGAGTTTCCTTTTTTTTTTAATTTTTTAATTTGTTAATTTTTTATCCTACCTATTTTAAACCAGTTTTGGGGGACCGGTGTTCGAATCAAGCAGATCTACTGGCTCTAGAACACATTTTCTATAACGAAAAGCCCCAGGGTGTAGATCTGCTCGATTTTGGACTTGCAGGTTTGCAGTCGGGGCATTAGTTGCTGGAACATGGGAACCAGCTAAGTAGCCGTGAAGAGGGCGCTTCGGTCATCCACGGGGGTTGTTTCATTCGCAGCCTGTCGCCGCAATCCGGGTGCAATTGTCGGCCATTGGGTGGAAGTCGACTGTTGAGCTTCAGGTCCAGGTACCGTATTCGCGGGGGCCAACGGACGTTGGGGGTGTAGTGATGGGAAGTTCCGCGTGTTTAGAGCCGTTGGAGAAGGACCCCTATTCGGCTGGTGGTTTGTCGACGCTCGCTTGCGAGCGGCGATGATTTCCGTACGCTTTGGGCAATCCTTCTATTTGGCTTGGTGCTCGCCATCGCAATTGGCGCATTTTGGTAGCTCCCCGTTGCACCTTTCGGCTTGGTGGTAACCGCCGCAGTCCACGCAGCGTGTAGCCATACGGCAGTTCTTGATGCCATGGCATCGCATACACTGGGTTACGTCGCGGTGTACCGGCCGCGGCCGACACCGCTCCCAGCTGATTTGGCAGTCGTTATAGGTCTTAACCTTCTGGAGTTCCTTAAGCGTCGCGGATCCACGCTCGAGATGGATGAGATACGGCTGGTCTCGATACTTCCGCGTAGTATCACGCCGGGTGATTTTATGGACGACGAGTGGCTGCAAACCGTTCTCCTCCAGGTCCTCTTTCAGCTTCTGAAGGTTCAGATCCTCGAGGCCACGAAGCACCACTTTCAGTGGCCTTGATGCGGGGTCATCATGGGTGTAGTCAAATATAATAAATTAAGAATATGACCCACTCTGGCGCTGAATTGGCGAACGCATTTTACCGACAGCAGCGACACGCTTGACTCGCGGTCGAACTAATTACTGCCGCAAACCGACGGGTGGCTATGATTGAAAAAGAAAAGGATAAACAACGAAAATTTTGAACGAGCTCCAGACGTCATTTTCTTGGTGCTCCGCAGTGCGTCGTCCAAGTGTGTGGGATACATCAATGCAATTTTTTGTGGAAGTTTGTCACGTTGGGTTACATTGGGTGATTAAACCTAGAAAGTGCATACATTGGGTAACGTTGGGTCGCTTACTAAACATTAACATTGTTTTAACAGAAAAAAGCTCTTCCAGCCCATGTTCCACAAGGGTTTCCCCCTTGAGACAACTTTATCTTTGGTGTAGTGGTCGACCCATTCTGGTTCGACGAAGTATCTCAAAGCCCGGTAGTAACAGGCTTTTGACTCGAAGTTGAGCTTGACTCCCCCGGAGCACATCCGGAATGTGCATGTGGCGGGTTCATCTCGCTCGAGTAGCAGGGGCCGCAGGAACGCCGGGTCCTTGCCTGGGACGTAGATCGGCGGGTACTTCTCCTTCCGCTGGATTTTCTCTTGAGCTGGCGGGGTGCCGGATGCACCATCCTCCAGTGCATGATACTTGTTGCTTTGGAGCAGTTTTTCTTGCTGAAGTTGTTCAATCGGCGAGACGTCGGTTGAATCTATCTTCTTCTTCTTGTGCGCCCGGCTGGACGATGGAGAGCGATTGGCGGGATGCTTCGGAGCACCGCTGATTTGTTTCCCATCCTTGTTGGAGCGTTTTGTCAGGTTCATCGGCGGGCCACCCGCCGAATCACCCATACTGGGGTTCGAGACGCGAGAAGAACTCGACACCGTAAAGGCTTGAAAGGATCGAACAGATCGCAGACAACTTTACTAGCATCCGCTCCCAACGGGTGAATCCGATTTCTCCTCTAGAGAAAGCGAAACTTCTGGCAAGGAGTTTCGCGAAAGCGCAGACTAATCAGCTGCCAGACGATCCTGAAACAGTCACAGCCGTAAATAGATCAATCGCTCATATCGATCAGACTGACTTGACAGGAGGTCATCCGTGGCTGATTCGTCCAAAGGAAATAGCTCAAATCATACGAAGACTCAAATCAAAAAAGGCTCCTGGTCAGGATAAAATTCGAAACTGTTTGCTCAAGAAGTTACCTCGTAAAGTCCTCATATTTCTCGCATAAATCTTCTCTGCATGTATTCGCTTTGGATATTTTCCAACCAGTTGGAAACACGCCGTGGTAGTCGCCCTTCCGAAACCGAATGAAGACTCCTCGATTCCATCCAACTACAGGCCGATCAGCCTGCTATCATCCCTCAGTAAACTACTGGAACGGGTGATTCTTCAACGCCTCCAGCAACATTTGGAGAATACACGGATTGTCCCCGATGAGCAGTTCGGTTTCAAAATAGGCCACTCCACCAACCACCAACTTACCCGGCTAGGGAAATCCGTACCAACTTCACGCGAGGAAAGTCCTCCGGTATGGTGCTTCTAGATGTTGAAAAAGCGTACGACTCAGTATAGCAGGAAGCAATCCTACACAAGATGCTGCAAGGAAACTTTCCAACGTACCTATTGAAAATAATCTGCTCATTCTTGTCAAACCGATGCTACCATGTGTCTGTTGATGGACATTCTTCAGATCGACACGAAATACCATTCGGTGTACCACAAGGGGCTGTGCTAAGCCCCACGCTGTACAATATTTTCACCGCCGACTTGGTCCAGTTGGATGATGTCCAATTACTATCTTTTCGCTGACGACACTGGTTTTATCGCTTCGGGCTCCGATCCAGCTATAGTGATTACCAAATTGCAAGCAGCCCAAAACGCAATCGAAAGGTATCAAAAGAAATGGAAGATTAAATCCAATGCTGACAAATCTCAGGCAATCTTCTTTACCCGGAAACGAAGTCTTCGAAAACTTCCGAGAGACGAGATCACAGTTTGGGATCGCCAAGTTCCTTGGTTAGACGACGTAGGATATCTGGGCTTAACCCTAGACCAGAAACTGACTTTTGCCACACATATAGAAAATGTTTTGAACAAGTGTGACAAACTCATTAGAATGCTCTACCCGTTGATAAATCGCAGTTCGCACCTGGACATAAACTCTAAGCTGTTGCTGTATAAGACGGTGTTCAAACCAGCGATGACCTACGGTTTTCCAGCATGGCATAATTGTGCAGCTACTCACAAGAAGAAGCTCCAGAAAAAGTAGAATAGAATATTAAAAATGATGCTGAACTTGAATGCGTTCCACTCAACTGATGACGTTCATAGGGCTGCCAAAATAGGACGAATCGACGATTGGTTCCAGCGTGTGCTCCCAAGGTTTTGGATGGGATGCGCCTCTTCAGCAAATCCGCTGCTACAACAACTAGCTACATAACTGTGATATTAGGTTAAGAAATACTTTCCTCCAACTATACCAACACTTTTGCTACTTCAAAGGTTTTTTTTTTGTACTTTTTTCTTTTATTTGATTTTTGAAGTTGTTTGTTAAGCGCTAGATTGCAAAAATTGAATTATATAGCTGTTGAAAGGTAGTCCATATCTCAGCTCGGGAACATTATTTGCACTTATATACTACGGAATAAATACTGAAGAAATAAATAAATAAATAAAAAATAGGAATACCTGAAACCAATTTATGTTTGATGTTGAAACTGGAATGCACATTAAAGTTCGATCTGGATTCTACCCAAATCAGGGTTAAATTTACTACACCAAAAATTAGTAGTTTCCCGACAAATTTAGATAAAACAACATTTTTTTTCAACTTCGATCGAATTTCCTCACTTATTCCATAATTTTTAAAGATAATATCTACATTTTGCAGAATGTTATGTTTTCACCTAGCAGACCCGCCTCTTTCGGGAGACAAAGCGCCGCCTGGAAGAAGCGGAGTGCGAAGAAATGGAACTGCTGTGCCGTTCCCAAGAAACACGGAAGTTCTACCAGAAGCTCAACGCATCCCGCAACGGCTTCGTGCCGCGAGCTGAAATGTGCAGGGATAAGGACGGAGGCCTCTTGACGGACGGACGTGAGATGATCAAAAGGTGGAAGCAGCACTTCGACGAGCACCTGAATGGCGAAGAGAATGTAGGCACGGAGGACCAAGGCAGCGGAGGAAATGACTATGTTGGTGCAGCAGAGGACGGGAACGAACCAACTCCCACGCTGAGGGAAGTTAAGGATGCCATCCACCAGCTCAAAAACAACAAAGCGGCTGGTAAGGACGGTATCGCAGCGGAACTCATCAAGATGGGCCCGGAAAAGTTGGCCACCTGTCTGCACCAGTTAGTAGTCAAGATCTGGGAAACCGAACAGCTACCGGAGGAGTGGAAGGAAGGGATAATCTGTCCCATCCACAAGAAAGGCGACAAGTTAATGTGTGAGAACTTTCGAGCGATCACCATTTTGAATGCCGCCTACAAAGTGCTATCCCAGATCATCTTCCGTCGTCTTTCACCTAAAGTAAATGAGTTCGTGGGAAGTTACCAAGCCGGTTTCATCGACGGCCGGTCGACAACGGACCAGATCTTCACCGTACGGCAAATCCTCCAGAAATGCCGTGAATACCAGGTCCCAACGCATCACCTGTTCATCGACTTCAAAGCGGCATACGACAGTATCGACCGCACAGAGCTATGGAAAATTATGGACGAGAACAGCTTTCCCGGGAAGCTGACTAGACTGATAAGAGCAACGATGGACGGTGTGCAGAACAGCGTAAGGATTTCGGGTGAACTATCCAGTTCATTCGAATCTCGACGGGGACTACGACAAGGTGATGGATTTTCCTGCCTACTATTCAACATCGCCCTGGAAGGTGTTATGCGACGAGCCGGGCTCAACAGCCGGGGTACGATCTTCACGAAATCCAGCCAATTTGTATGTTTTGCGGATGACATGGATATTATTGCTAGGACATTTGGAACGGTGGCAGAACAGTACACCCGCCTGAAACGTGAAGCAGCAAAGGTCGGACTGGTGGTGAATGCGGCTAAGACAAAGTACATGCTGGTAGGTGGGACTGAGCGAGACAGGACAAGCCTTGGCAGCAATGTTACGATAGACGGGGACACTTTCGAGGTGGTAGAAGAATTCGTCTACCTCGGTTCCTTGCTAACGGCTGACAATAACGTGAGCCGTGAAATACGAAGGCGCATCATCAGTGGAAGTCGTGCCTATTATGGGCTCCAGAAGAAACTGCGGTCAAAAAAGATTCACCCCCGCACCAAATGTACCATGTACAAGACGTTAATAAGACCGGTGGTTCTCTACGGGCACGAGACGTGGACGATGCTCGAGGAGGACATACAAGCACTCGGAGTTTTCGAGCGACGGGTGCTAAGGACGATCTTCGGCGGCGTGCAGGAGAACGGTGTGTGGCGGAGAAGGATGAACCACGAGTTCGCTGCACTTTAAGGCGAACCCAGCATCCAGAAGGTAGCCAAAGCCGGAAGGATACGGTGGGCAGGGCATGTTGCAAGAATGCCGGACAACAACCCTGCAAAGTTGGTGTTTGCTAACCATCCGGTTGGTACAAGAAGGCGTGGAGCGCAGAGAGCACGATGGGCGGACCAGGTGGAGCGTGATCTGGCGAGTGTTGGGCGTGACCGACGTTGGAGAGCTGCAGCTGCAAATCGAGTATTATGGCGGCAAATTGTTGATTCAGTATTATCATGAATTTGATGTTAACTAAATAAATGAAAAAATGAATCCTAGAATATGCTGAAAGGGAAATTTCTAGAAGCTTCCTTGAATGCTAATGCATCAATACATATGTGAAATATTTCACTCAGCATGGGGCATCTCTTGGGAAAGCGCCAGAAGGTATACTATTATGTGTCCAACCTTGGTTAGTATTTGACTGTTATAGGGTGCTAATTCATGGAATGAAAGAAACTTCTAGATATTTATGGATTGATGCCGTAATGCAACGATGCATCAATGTAAAAATACAAAAATGCATCAATGAAACGATGCAATAATGCAGACTGTTCAAGAAATTTATTCATATTTGAAATAGAAACCTCTCGAATATTAACATCGACTATCTTGCAGGAGCGAAGTTTCATCGATATTAAAACAGAAAAATCTCGAACACTCTTGGAACATTCTGGAACAACCTCATCTTCCTTCCTTATTCTTTCTCTACTTTTTTTCTCCTTATTCTTTCTCCAGATCATACAATGCTGCTGTACCAACCATTGCACGATACGTAAAATATTACAGCGAAACTTTGCTAAGCGTGACGGGAGGACAGACAACTCCGGAATTTATTTCATACATCCATATGCCGTTTTAGATCTCATTTAGAACATTTTCATCCATTAAACTGCCGTGAATCGCAAGTCAGTCCCATCTGCAAAAAGTAGGCATTGAGAAAATGGACTCTGAAGTTTTCAAATTCGAATTCAATGTAAAACTTCAAAAAATCGCCATGAATTGAAAACTTCTGAGATCATCATGAAACTTTCACACATTGATTCAAACGTGAAAACATAACAGTGAAAAATATAAAACTGACTAAAACAATGTTAGGTTTTGTACTGGAGGGTACATTAGTTCGTAATGGGACTGACTTGCGATTACATTTCATTGTGGGACAATTTGACTTGGTATTGTTTTTCAATTTTACTGAACAAATTATATATTTTTATTCACGCAGCTGAAAGATCATCCGAAGAAAGATCGAAAATGGCTATTAACTCATTTTTGCCCAAAATGCAGATGGGACTGACTTGCGATTCACGGCAGTAAAGAGATAACAATTTCTAGAAGCTTCCTCTGAAGCCATTGTATCAATGCGAAACATTTTACTCAGCATTGTACTAATCAGAAGCGCCAGAAAGTATAATATCATGTATACGCCTTGTGATTGTCAACGACTGTTATAGGGTTGTTGTCCATTGAATGGAAGAATATTCTAGAAATCACAAACGCCAGAAGATATACTTCCAAGTACACAACTGAAATGGAAAGAAACTTCTAGAAGCTTATCCGAAACTGAGATTTTTTTTAATTTTATTTTACCCACCGTAATAAAGGGTGATACGATCAAAATTTGGTCAAACAATTTGTTTCATAACTTGAAACTGCGTACACCAAAACAGCTGTACCAGTAATGGTACTTTATATGTAGCTTATACCATAAAATTTTCATCAAAATTGGTTTAGTATTTGCGGAGATATTGTGAATCCTGAAAACTGCAATTTTAAAATTTTGTACAAAGAGGATTAAAAAATAAGAACACATTTTTACTCTTTTATTTATAGAGCCAGAAATACTGAACCATTTTCAATGAAAATTTTTCTGTATGTAAAGTATACATATCAAAATGTTGTGTAAAAATTTCATTCAATTTGATCCAGTCGTTACAAAGTTATATTTGTTTAGGTGGTCAAATTTTGTCAAATTTTGTCAAGTCAAGTAAAATTTTGGCCACACAATTTTTTTCATAACTTAAGATTGCGTACACCAAAACAGATAATTTTTGGATTAGTAATGGTACATTATATGTAGCTTGTACCATAAAATTTTCATTAAAATCGGTCTAGTATTTGCGGAGATATTGTTGAACCCTGAGATCTGCAATTTTAAAATTTTGTGCAAAGAGGATTCACACATTTTTACTGTTTTATTTATAGAGCCAGAGATACTTAACCGATTTCAATGAAAATTTTTCTGTATGTGTAGTATGCATATCAAAATGTTGTGTGAAAATTTCATTCAATTTGATCTAGCCGTTACAAAGTTATATTTGCTTAAGTGGCACCCGGTCAGTTTTTTTCAGTTTTATTCAAACTACTACAACTTTGAAAGTATTCATACAAAATGGCTCAAAATTTTACTAAGAACATATTTACATAATAGTATTATACTGTAAAATTTTGATAAAAATCGGAGCAGTATTGGTAGTTCTATAATCAAAATTGTGCTTTACCAACCTTAAATTTCCGAATATTTACTATGGAGCGCCTTTGTACAAAATTATAAAAAGGTAGGTCGATGGTTTTATCTATATATCAACCATTACTTAATCGATTTTGATGAAAATTTTATGGTATAAGCTACATATAATGCAGCATTACTGGTCCAAAAATTAGCTGTTTTGGTGTACGCAGTCTAAAGTTATGAAAAAAATTGTTTGAGCAAATTTTGACCGTATCACCCTTTAAATGAATGTTTGGGGTTCATATAGCCGAAGCAGAAAACTCGCAGGTATTCGGCAAAACCATGCTGAGGGTGAATGGTTCGATTTACAGTTGTATTTGGAGCTTTTCGCAATAGAAATTGACTTGAATGAAGAACTACTGCAAAAGATTCTTTCATTTTTTTCTGGAACGTCCAGAAACTTTCGGGAAGTTCTGGAAAATTAAAAAAAAATGAATGCGCCAGAACATTCCAGAACTTTCGTATTTTTCTAAAACATTTAGCGAGTTCTAGAAGTTTTAAGGATTTTTATATTCCAGCACATTCCCGAATATTCTTCTTATAAATATTCCAGGAAAGTCCAATAACTAAAGAAAAATATTTCCCAGAACATTTGGAAATTGTGAAAAATGTACAGAAAAAGCAAAAAAACTGATTTTAGGGGTGCTTCATTAAAAATGCCTCAAACGCGTACAAACAAATCAAAATATTGAAATTTCGTATCTTCGACAAAGTTGTTCCTATTGAAATTGTCTACAACTTCTGTAAACAAACATATTTTTTTTAGTTTATATAAAAAAGATAGAAATCTTTTCTCATCTTTAGGAGGATTGATTACAAAACTGATGTTTCCATAAATTAGGATTTATTTTATAGAAAAACTTTGCCAAAGACACCACAGATCAAAAGTGGTATTTTCATAATCAAAACAATTTCGATCACGTTTTTGGGTCATCCCCAACAGTGTGCACAGGCCGATGCTCAAGTTTTGAAGTTTGCCTTTAATTTAATGGCTTCATGATTTAGCTGGTCCAGTTGTAATTTGTATGTTTAGTGATTATTCTTATTATAATTGTATGAGAAATATTAATTATTTAAATTAACCCTCTATTTAGGGTTAAATCTAATACTCATATGTTTGATATTGATCTAAATATCATTTTTCTTCATCCAAAATCGATTTACACATAATGAAAGAGAATTCCCTTTAATTCGCAATTTTGTGAATTTTGATCATTGATTTTTTTAAATTTTATTTTTAAACATTTTACACACTTAATGTCGATTACCGAGTTCGGTAATTTTTTGACGAGACTAAAACTGCTGAGCATCGAACTCGTTCAGCAAAAATGCATTGTTTACCTTTTCCATACGATTTTGACAGTTGTTTTACTGATCCTCAGTAAAATCGATTACCGAAGCTACCGAGATCGTACTACTGTTATAATCTCGTCAAAAAAGTACCGAACAGGCAATTCAGAAATAAGTGTGTATATTCTTGCTGGAAGCCTATTTTTAAGTCGAAAACAATTTTAAACTTTATGATCACTCAAGAAATATTTTTATTTATTTATTTTTTTTTTCATAGGAAAATTTGATTTTCCTTGTAATTTTAAGGAAAATAATTTTGGAGTGTGTTTAGCGAATTATTGCGATTCAATAGAAAAGAAATCATGACATATGAACCAAAACATCATTTTTTCCATGATTTAAAACAAAATGTAAATAAAAATACGCCTTAAAAGCATCAAAGAGCTTTTTGAGATATACAGAACAGTCCTAAATATCATCCAAAAATATAATAGTGGTGATTACTTAGGAAAGAAAAAAATATACAAAAATGCTCAAACTATGTCCCTTGTAAAGACGGGGTTGGGTATTAAAGTGTTAAATCGAGTTTTGTGTTTTTATTTATAAATATGTTTTTTTTTATTTTTTCCGGAGTTTAAGTCATACTAGATATTGAAAATATTAAAACTTGCCATAGTTTTTTGAATGTCACGTTAATGTTGTTCATGGAACGATTTTTAAAATGAAAAAAAATTGAACTTAAAAAAAAGCCGGCGCACATGTATATTTTATTAAATGTCAAGTGTCCCCTACCACACCCTGTTCAAAAGCTTGAAAATATGAAAATATTGTGTCCATTTTCAATAACGAAATTGAAACGAAACGAAAACCAAACAGTGAATCCACTTATTGTTTCAGAATTTAAAATATCTTTTGAATAGCATAGCGTAACAAAAATTAACTTTTGGTCTGTCTCAAGAGCAAAATTATGTGTCTCTGAGAGATTTTGGGTCGCTGAATCCGAACCCGGGCTCAGATTTGCTCCAGCAGGTCACAATTTTGAGCTATACCTCAATTTATAGGGCAAAATATGCGATTTTGGACTTTTTGACTGCAAGCCTGAATAATGAAAAAAAAAAACATTTCTGAGCAATCAAAAGGTAAATTGGTCAACTAACATCTAAATTAACGAGTCATGCAAAATATTTCGTTTTACCGAATCGAATTTGATAGTTTTAAGTAACTACTACTTAGAACCTTTTGGATTGAACAACTAGAACATCTGTTTTGGTTGAATTTTCAGTAGAATATTCAGGGTAAAATTTTTAGATAGTTCTTCATCAAACTCACATACCTTACACGTGACGCGAGACAAGACATAACACTTATCGTTCTTACAATCGTCAATAAAAGATTGAAAAAAAAAACCTTTACGTTAATCTTTTCTTGGCGGTTTTTTCACGTCCGAGATTATACTACTTATTCCGCCGTGTACAAAAATCAAGTCTGTTGGTACAAAAGCGATTGATTTAGAGACGATTCAAACGTCCATCACTTTTCAGAAATGTTGGATCCCCTCTTCCCCTCTTCTACTGAGTGTCATATTTTCTCAGAACCCCCTCCCTCCTTAACGATGGACGTCATATTTGCATGAACCTTATAGCAGAAAGTGCCCAAAATATATCCTCTGTCAAAATAGTCTAAAAAAACGTTACATAAATAAAAATGAAATGCTGTTTGTATAACATGATTGTGGATTGCTCCAAACGTTTTGCCATGTTTGCTAAATTTCTCTAGCTATTCATCCAAAAATTGTACCAAAATGTATACCCAAAATTCTTTAACCCCTTCGGGACGACTTTTTTCACCAACCTCGCCGCTGTAGAACGCGTCAGCGAGGTGCAAATGATCCAACCGTCCTAAAAGGGTTAAATTAAGATTGTCTCTTTAAATTCTTTGGAGACTATGTCCCAAATATGTTTAACCTTCTTCATGCATTAGCTTGCGCTCACCTCGCTGACCTAGTGCACGTTCAGGGGTTATAATGATCTCAATGCACGACTGGGGTTAATAGATCTTTAAAGTGAGATAAGATAAAAGTACTCAGAAAATCCTAGAAAGTTAAAAGCACAAATAACTGGAAATCGTCAATAGTCATGTCTCTGACCCATTTCTTAAATATCATGAATAGTACAATGATTCTGGTAAAATTCCCAATCTGAAGAAAGCTGCTTTTCAGTTTTCCTACGCAACATTTGATCCATTTCCGCAACCTCAAGTAATAATGATTGCATAAATTTTCCAGCAGCTTGCATGAGCAGTCAACTTCCACGCTCCACACACAGCACCTGGCTCGTCATCATTGAATTTCCTCCAGTCAAAAGTTTTGTTTGTTTTTGGTGTTCAACCATTATTGCTGGTGTCCGTTATTTTGTGTATATGCCTACCCGATCAGGTGGGAATAACAAAATTGCCTAAGGTTGTGTTACTTAGTTACAACAGTTGTTATTAAACAATAGTTGAAATTACAAAAAAATATCTAAACTTTTTTCAATGAAAACAAAAATGTTATAAATTTTGAAATAATATCAACCAACTATAATTTATACAAGATTATTATTAAGTATAAAACAATCGGATATCTCTAGGGTTAAAATTCTCATACATTATTAATTTGTTTGCAAAATATATACCAATGTTACCATAAATTCGTTTCGAAATTTGATTAGTGACACATTATGCATGATCTAACCAATTTATTTATACACGTGTATAGACAAACGAAACGAATTCTGTTATAATTTTGTTATTTGAATTGCAAAAAACATTAATAAGAGAATGTTATGAATAAATTCAAAAAAAAATCCTTAGGTCAAAATTATATCAACATTTGTTATTTTTAACTGCATTTGTAATCACTTTGTTATAATCTTGTTACAAAATTCTGATCGGGTACACCTAGACATAGGCAATAATGATGATGCATTGTTATTGCCCACCGACCGGTGCATTTTGCGGGACCAACCCAAACCAAAAGCCCTTGCAAAGTACGCACTCCGGTACCCCACATGCTGGGAGTGTCTTCACTCGGCTGGAAGTCAGATGATAAAGTTTTTCCTGCATTGCGGTGGGGGTCTGGGGTTTGGGTAACGAGTCGCGACTTGCTTTATTGTCATTACCCTGGGTGAATGAACTTCGGAGTTTTGTTGGTTGGAAGTGTCGTCGATATTGGCTGTCACCAAACAATGTTAACCGATGACAAATTACCCTACCGTGTGGTAGGGTGTTTTGTTTGGAGGTCATTAACGACGATTGATGGCCCAATGTGTAGCCGTTGCATTTTTAATGTCCGTCGCGTATCCATTTTATATCATGTAATGAATGACACGTGTTCTTTTGGAATTTGGTTATGAAGTTTACTTATCGAAGAATAGACATCTTTTCAGTTTGAGGGGCGTTTATTCAATGTCATTGGTTTACAAAATATCTCTTGTCTACCCTAAGTCATTGTCTACTATGATTGTACTACTTTATTACTACATTTCGGCCATCCTAAATAGACATCTTTTCAGTTTGAGGGGCGTTTATTCAATGTCATTGGTTTACAAAATATCTCTTGTCTACCCTAAGTCATTGTCTACTATGATTGTACTACTTTATTACTACACTTGGGTACCCAAATCAGCATGACATGATTCAACAATTAAAATATACTCATTTACAGATCAAAATAGATACTTGTTTGTTTTGCAGCATAAGCAAAACTCCACCGTTTGTTTGATATTTACAGCTCGACTCGCGAACAGCCAAATACAATCCTTCAAATAATGAGCTTATCATTAAGACCCTTCTTCAACTTCACGCCAATTTCCAATCTTCAAGAATCCTCATCTCTCTCATTCGCCTTCCCAACACTCTTTCGTCGCACTGCCAACACAACACAAAATCTCTTACTCCGTTCCCACAACTGCCCAGAACAGCTCAGAGCAAACGGCAACGAACAGCGAAACGCTTTTCCGATACTCCGTGGAAACTGAACTTTCGCCACCTGCGCATGTCCATGGACCCGCAGATCGATAGTTTTTCGGTCGACGATCCACCCGACGACCACGACGACGGGTGCTCTTGCTCTCTCTCACTCTCTGGGTAAGGCAGTGGTTCTATGATTTTCCATTGCTGGACCATAATGGTCCAGTGACTACTGTAACTTGTGCCATCCAACAGACTGTTTTTTGCTCGCAGGCTCGCGAATTGCGCGCTCCAATATGACCAGTGCACCCCGGAAAATTCCTTCGTACTCTCGTTTGTGATTTAGCCAGTGAGTTGGCAGGAGTTTTCAAACAATAGATTCGGGCTTACTGGAATGCTTTTAAAATACAATGAATCGGAGAAAATTGAGATGATTCTGAAGCTTCTTACATTATTGTATCGGATAGCTTTTGCTTTTAAGGCTCATCATTTTTCGAAAAATAAAAAGCAGTTTTCTCGCTGCAAATCAAAACAAGTATCATGAAAATACATTCACTGCATTATATTCCTCATGTGGAGTACAGTGAATATATTTTCATAGCAAAAACATTTGTTTTGAGCGAAAAAACTGCTTTCAAATGTTAACTGATGACGATGATTCCAATAACGAAAAGTTCAACGTTAAACCCCTCAATTAGAATTTCCCTATAAATAAAAAAAAAACACTTGGAATCATCCTCAATGTCAGTTATCACTGCGTGGATAGTGACGTACTTAATTAATGCTCTCTAATGACTACATACTTTGTCAAATATTTCCTTATGTGAAATGCGGTACTATTAAAGATTCTTTAGGAATCTGAGTGTATACTGTTTCAGAAATTATAAATACACTAACGATTGACTGCCATTTCAGTTTGGGAACAATATCCAATAAAGTTTCTTCTAAAAGAAAATAATACAAACTTTGTTGATATTTCCTGTAAAAGTTAAAAAAAATAGGGCTCTGTAAACTAGATGATTAAAATTTGAAGTTGCACAAAGTGGTAAAAAAATGTAGCTTAATAAAATATTAAATTTCCATACATAAAAAATACTGTATCGAGAAGAAGAGATATTTCTCGATTGGTATGAATATTTTTTTACTGGAATATTCGTTCAAGAACCATCATTACGGGCCTTCCCAATGCAAAAATTGGTTTTTCAATTTACTCAACAACACCAGTAGCAACAAACGTTAAGCAAACGAATGTCTTTATCACTGCAAACTGCATTCGTTTTTGTGGTATGATAAACGTTGCCATCTGAAGGATCAAATTAGCCGAAAAAATAAATTTGTTTGAATTAAATGCGTTCAGGAAAGCTAAGAAAATGTGTGGTAGTTCTTATGTTCTGTAGAAAACCTTAAAAAAAGAAACTCGATCTCAGAAAAAATGTTGTGGAAATGCCTTTATCGGTTTTACCCACATTTTGATCAAGGCATTCCTTAGACAACTTGTTGAGAAAGCGAATGTGATTAAAAGTTAGATAATTTTTGGTATTTAGTGATTAATATCTAATGTTGAATTCATTAAAAAAAACACATTTGTGCAAATTCAAATTTGGAGCATGATGTTAATTGTTAGAGAACTCGACTGTTCTTCAATATATCAAGACAATTGAAAGGAAATACAAAATATGGAGTACAATATGCTATACTCTTAAAGAAGTTGGTAAAAATCATTAGAACAGTTCATTTTATTTTAAATAAAAAGTCGTCTCGAAGGGGTTAAATCACATGAAAACTAGCTACATACAGGGGATGGCCAAAATGTTTGGGTAGGCAACTTTGTTTCTCCAACAAAAAAAAAATCAACATGCTGTAACTTTTCATAGAGTGCATCAAAAAATCTCAAATTTTGACTGTTTGTCAATTATATGTGCATATTTGGTACAAATTTGGGCTCGATTGCATAATTTTTCGAGAAGTAAGAACCGTTCGGGTAAAACACTATTATTTAGGCAACTAATTTTTGAACTGTTATATCTCGGAAACCAGTGAACCGAATTTAATGATTTTTTTAACGTTCATCAACAATATATTGATACTTAATTAATACGACGTTACAAAATGTAATATTTTCTCACGGCGAATTAAGTTACACCGCGTTGAAATTTTTACCCATATAGAGGAAAATGAGTCAAATTTACAATACCGCACAAAAATTACTAAATATGATCTTCCATCAATCTAAATAGGCTCTAATATATCTGATTAGAGATAACTTGAGAACAAAAGTGGAAAATCTTTGGATATCAACACTAAAATTTATTGACATTGATGTAAAAAAATTACATCTTTTCGAGACAAATCCAAAAAGTGTCAATCCATGATAACTTTTTTAAACGTTCAAAAAGTACCTATGTTTTAATAGTTTGTGAAGCATTTACATAGTGTTAGTGTACGTTCAAAATTTCATTCAATTCGGTTCACTGGTTTCCGAGATATGACAGCTCGAAAAAAAGCTGTATGAAAAATAGCGTTTTACCCGAACGGTTCTAACTTTGCGAAAGATTAATAAATCGAGCTCAAATTTGTACCAATGATGCACATATAATAGGTTGACGAACAATCAAAATTTGAGATTTTTTTATGCACTCTATGAAAAGTTATAGCATGTTGAACTTTTTTTGTGAGAGAAAAAAAGTTGCCTATCCCTAACATTTTGGCCACCCCCTGTATGTATAAACTTTATAAACTTTTATGTACCGTAACCGCTTCTAAAACCAATCACTTTATGGTAGTTCTTGACTCTTGAAGCTCAATTCATGTTTCATGATGTGAAAAAAATTAAGAACTATGCAAAAACCCTTCCCTTTCGCTGCAGAGATTCTCAACGGGGTACTAAGATGGTTTAAAATTTTAAAGTATAATATGTCCTACCACGAAACACATCCATAATCGGAATGAGCAGGAACAAAACAAATGCTTTCACAGGCTTGTGTAAAGAGTATATAGGGTGTGGGACCATTTGGGCACGGGGACCTATTTTGGACACTTGCTGCTATAACTCAGTCAATTTTTAACCGATTGACTTGATTTTTGAAATACGATCCGATACGAACAGTACCTAGTTATGATCAAAAATTCAAGTCAATCGGATTGAAATTGACTGAGTTATAGCAACAAGTGCCCAAAATAGGTCCTCCTGCCCAAATGGTCCCAGACCTAGCTTGCACCTTTTGTTTTGTTGTATGGTTTCATGACGCTGTTTTGTGGTTTGATGATTCAGTGGCATGGTCCATGTCTCAGTGTCATAACATTTGATACATGAAACCAAGAATAGCTTTGTTGTACCACCTTTGGAAACCATGACTTCATATAAAAAGTGCTAGAAATATTTATAATTGTCGTTGACGTCATGATAACGTATGCTATGTAATAATTATCATATATAACGTATGAATGTAATATTATCATAATGTGGCCTTTTTTAAGTCATGAATTTACTTTTTTTTTGTCATGATTTCGGAAACAGATTTTTTCCGTGCAGTTATCTTTCTAAACCTATTTAGATCTGTTTATATTCTCCTCGGTTGATTCTGAAATTTTTGTCTTGTTCGGGTTGTTCTAATGGAATGAGTTTTAATATTTACTTTATCGTTTTACAGGTTTCTCTGATTGATCGCAGTGAATTTCGTATTTTTGCTACGGAAGTTCAAACGAATGAAATCACAATATGAATTTGGATGAATTCTGAGTTGCATTCAACTGAATTCACCGAAATTTAGACGAATTACGACGTGAATTCAGGTGAGCATTGACACTTTTTCTGATGAATCAGGAACGCGGGTTCAGATGAATCTCTACGAAGATTCTATTATCCTTCTGTAACTCGCGCGTTTGGCTACCACCGCCAGCGCCACGCTAATGCCGAGTACAAAATGCGAGATTTTTTCAATATGTTGTACAAAATACATATCGCTCGAGGGTTAAATCTCGACGAAAAATGTGTTGAATCTCGACAATTGGATATGAATTCTGATGTGATTCGAAGAGGATTCCATCGTGAATTTAGGTGATAGATCCAGCTATATCACGAAGTGATATGACAAAAAGTCATGAAATTATAAAATATGCTGCTGATATCATGACTTCAAGTCATAATAGCATGACGAAAACGACGAATATTATAAATATTATTTAAAATTTTCATAAAAAAAAGTCATGGTTGCCGTTACGACAAGCCTTTTCTTGTTTACCTTTATGCAACATTATGACGCTGAGTCATAGAACCATGCTGCTAAGTCATAGAATTATGCCGTTAAATCATAAAACTATAAAAAGCACCATGAAGCAATGCAACAAAACAAACTGGTGCGAGCTTTGTACTTTATTTATATCACCCGTCACCGTCGTCACCAAACGTTCATCGGTGGATACGGGAATAGGTTCACGCGCATTTATAATTGTAAGCACTGTACATAAAGAAAGTAACGTCAAAGCTATGTTACGGCAAAACTCGTCATAATATCATGCCGATTTTTAATGGTGTATATCCATAACATAAAAGCACACATTTATCGCCCAATGATTGACACATTTTGCCAGTTTCGGGTTCCAGATTTTTACCCGTGCAGTGTCAACGCGAATTCCATTGAAAGGAATCTTCAGTTAAATCTCGACGGGGGTACAGGTTTATTCTAAGGCTGTGACCATAGTGGGTAAGGTGAGATGCGATCGGATGCGATAAGTTATGAGATGAGAAGAGGGATGTTTGCTAGGCCATAGTGCATGAGGTTTTCAATGAGGGTGCGCATGTTGTTTTCACATCCTTTTTCGCCTATTTCGTGCGCATCAACGACTCGCGTGATTTGCAGCGCTTCTTTGGGTGTGGGTAGTGAAATGATCGTTTCATCCTGGTTTCATCTATAAGAGCGGAAAGATAAAATGCACTCGCTTTTTGTTTTGCGCGTGCCGTTTTTTTTTGCTATAACTAAGTCAGTTTTGATCCTGTTGCAATAGCAAAAACCGACCAGTTCAAAAAAATCTGGTGTAACTGTACAAGATTGAGATTATTGAATTAATTATTTGAGAAAAGAATGTATAACATGTAATTATATCCGCGTGAGCGATGTCTTTATGTATACACATATTTTTACTTTCCGAACTGGGCTATCTGAGTGTTGATTTCAATATAAATCAATATGAGACTGTTATACTGATTTTCGGCTTCAAAATATTACTTGATTGTGCTGACCTCGGCAAAAAGAATATTCGGCAAGTATGTATTATTTAAGGGTATAGGTTTTTTTTTTATTACAAAATTTTCGGCTATATCTACGAGAAAAGATGTCTCCAATAAGTACACAATATTCATCATAAGGACTGCATCGTTGATTATGAGTACACCTTTGAGGCCCTGTATTTAAAAGACTAAGTATTATTTTAACAACTGCTGTGTGTTTATGTGTTGCTAGCGTTGTAAACAAAAGATAATTTTCATTAAAAGTTAAAGTTTTTCCTCAAGTGGAGCAACGCGAGTGTTTACGGATGAGAAGTGAAAATAGTTCAACTTAAGATAACATTCTCTAAGTAAGAAACACTTAAATTTGATAATTTTATCACAAATAATGCGGAATATTATTCGGTTGGTCGATTTTACGATAAATAAGCTTTCATTTGACGTGTTCACATATTGCCTGTGATACAATGCATGAGCTGCACGAGTGCACCGAAAATGTGCTTTCTGTTGGGGGAAATGGGTGAAATCACAGTGATTTTTCAATTGCCTGTTTTCCATGACAAAAACGCTTTTTTCAATGCTTTTAAAGTCCATGTTATCAGGTTATATTACAGAAAGCTGTTTAACATCTTTTTCGGGACAATATTTGCCTGAAAAGTACTTCGTTTTGATGAATTTTGAAATGATTCAAATTAAGATTACAATTTGACTAGTTCAAAGTTTGATTTCTTATCCTATTCATCATAGATTGCGTAAAAAAGTGTGGAACGACTATTGGTATGGTTCAGCGCGCCAAGGAGCGTAATTCCCTGAAGACTTACCCAAAACAGAAATGTCCAAAAAAAACAGTCAAATTCTAGCGGATTATGTGAAAACTCGGGCTCGGAAACTGTACGACGATGTTTTGAGCAAAAATTACAAGTACTTAATCATAGATGATGAAACGTATGTCATATTGGACAACAAGGCACTTCCAGGGGCACAGTTTTTCACTCTGAAGCGTGGCACTGATGTTCCGAATTCGGAAAAATCGATTTTTTGCAAAAAAGTTGGGAAAATGTATTAGTTTGGCAAGCATTTTGTCAAAGTGGTATGAAATCGTAACCTTTCTTCGCCGTCCCAAGTATGAACGTCGAAATGTATCGGAAGGAATGCCTCCAGAAACCAATTCTGCCACTCATCTGAAAGCACAAAGGTCCTATATTATTTTGATCGGATATGGCATCCTGCCACTATGCGCGTGACAGCTTTGACTGGTATGAAGAAAACAATGTCCAATTTGTGGAAAAGGCAATGAACGCTTCAAATTACCCGCAAATTAGGCACATTAAGATGTATTTGACTCTGATGAAAGGGAAACTAAGGCAAAAGGATAGAGGAGCAGAGGTCAAATTCAAGAAAAACTGGGCCAACCCAAACAAAACCATCGACGGAACGGTTGTCCAAAACCTTATGAAGAACACCAAGAAGAAGGTGCGAGAGCTGGCAAGATCTACGAAAAATTAAATATAAAATGATACCATGGGCTTTTCTGATGGTCAATAAACAATGTAATTGAATTTAATTTACAAAACAAATAAAACATTTTCAGATACAGCAATATTCAGGTGTACTCATAATTAACGATACAGTCCTTATATTAGGTAAAAGAGTATCAATCGAAATTGATGTCACACTATTTTCGTTAAGGGATCTAGTTTTGCCTGACAAAGAAAAAAGCAGAACTTTTCAATCAGAATCTTTTTAGCAATTAAGTTGAATACCATAAAACCTTAAACTTTCTAACTTGCACATGAATAACATGCACTGAACAAACGACCATATCAAACATTAATCACTTGATTCAAATCTCGAACAGAGAAAATAAAATGTTTTCTTATACACATATAGGGTAAGTGTTCCAATTATGGCTATAGTACCAATTATTCGCCATAGTTGATTTTCACCCTTTAACGATGTAAGTCAACAAGAAAAAAATGTGAAGAACAGATCACGTCCACAAAAGATGATTGCACTCATTTAAACTCCACATGTTGCTCAAATTATGGCAGAAATAAATCATTATCCTTAAAATTTCGGCTTCCTTGCACCCTTTTTCGCCATAGTGTACCAATTATGGCTAATCCCATAAGGAATGCATGCAA
Organism: Aedes albopictus; assembly: GCF_035046485.1. Taxonomy (NCBI): domain Eukaryota; kingdom Metazoa; phylum Arthropoda; class Insecta; order Diptera; family Culicidae; genus Aedes; species Aedes albopictus. Next base: position 243,559,318 of record NC_085137.1, on the reverse strand, counting down.
ATAGTGCGAAAAAGAACCGAAGTTAACAAATGTATCCATAACTGGTACAGGGTTCCTATCATTGGCACACGCTGTAATAAATACTGAAAGTAGTATTGGCTCCGTTTCTATATTTTTCCTGTAAAGTATGGAAACTAAACTATCTTCTAACATATTGATGACATTCGTTGGTCTTCTCGTTATTTTTGTAGAAATAGTTTTCCTTAGGTAGTGCCATAATTGGTACATCCACCCTAATAACAAAATTATGCTGTAAAAAAACTTAAACGATTTGATGGAATACTATTTTATATGCAATGAAATCTCGCGCTTAGTATCATACGGGCGTATCTACAATGATCGATTTCTCTTCATCGATTTTCTCTTTGCTTGATAACTTGGCCGGCAAACCATTTTCGGTTGTTTTTGTTGTTTTAGAAGCTAGTCCTAGTCGTCATTTACCGAAACACATCGAGAGATCATCCGAATATTGGTCGTATTTCCCGGAATAATCCGAAGAGAAAATCGACGAAGAGAAATCGATCATTGTAGATACGCCTGTATGATACTAAACGTGAGAAATATGTTATTTTACATGGTGATCGATAGACAATATGATAAATTTTTATTACGTCTGGTCCATCAAAATGCATGTCATGTGAAGAAGCATTGAGTTATGTTTAAAACAACAACATATTAACGCATTTTAGGGTAGTGGAGGTATTTTGGACCGGGCAGGTATTTTGGCCCACCTAGGGAGTTTTATGATATTTATCATATAATCTCTACTAAATCTTGGTAAATTTTTAATGGAACACGAAAAGTATTCAACTATGTGATGACCTTTATTTTGGATGTCAGTTAAATATGCTGTTCAGTATCAAAAATAGAGAAAATGTTTTCACTTCCAATGAAACGCACGGAAAAGCACCAAAAACAGAGAAGGTGACAAATTTGTAGTCGGCTTCGAAGAGGTATTAAATTTTAAAAATAAATATTTATTTCATGTGAATGTAGTTAGGGCCTTGTAAGAACTCAAAATAAACTGTTCTTAACCTCGGTGAAGCGATATTATTTACTAAAATGGTGGTTTGAGGTATGGCCAAAATATGTTCAACATAATCAGATGTGAATATATTTTGGACCACCTGTCAGATCCATCTCTCCAGTTCCTTCTAAAGGGAGAAAATATTCATGCCAATGTAATGTACTCTAGAAACAGATAAATAGAATAAGTTTGGACCTCCCGTGATCTGGGTTGTTATACGTTTATTTTACAATGTTGTGGGTTCGATTTGTTCTAACAACTTTTCGCCTAGTTAAAAATTTCGATTCGATTGACAACTTTTCGACAAGTTGAAATTTTCAGGTATTCAGTCATCCAGTTTAGAAAAGTTGTCCTTCTCGGCAGTCAGTTGATGACTGAGACAATGTCAGTGACAATTTACGTATCATTCAAATTACTTTATTTTTGATGGCCCTTCCACTCATTACAATATGTGTGGAACGCCTTTATATTTAGCAAAATCTCTAGGACTTTCACACTTATGTGAAGCGTTACGTAATTTATGCATGGTGACTGACGTCATGCAATAGTTAATAAATATACGTTTTGCGTAACTTTTTTTATGAAACATCATACTACAATGCGTAAAAACTTACAATTGCAGCAAAATGTCATCTTTTTTTACCGTTACGTAATTTTTAAACGTTCCCTGCCTCAAAAAATGAATAGAAAAGATGTAAACTTTACGTAGTTTTAACTATGTTTAAATTTTTGCTGAGGTGGCTTTCCTTTTATCAATCAATTGAAGTTTGATTTGGTGGGCCAAAATATGTGCACTTGGTGGTCCAAAATAAAATCAGGTGGTCCAAAATAGAAGCCCGAAATCCTTCAGGAGTTTTGATATTTCTTGTATTTACTACAACAATTTTGAGTTCTGTTTGGCCTTTTTCGACAGAAAACATGTTGCTCTACGTGATGCCTACTGAAATTATCCATATTTTGAAGTGGGAACTTTCTTTTTTCGCTGAATTGTTCATCCACTTCCTAAAGGGGTCCAAAATACCTCCCTTACCCTATATTGCCTACTAGCATTCCCAACACATTAAATCCGCATTGCTTTACATACACAACGAGCGCAATCATAAAATCCATACCCGACAAGCATTCTCTTGCGTTCTCTTGCGATCACATGCGTCGAAGCAGCTCCATCGCATCTCCGCACTCATCGCAACTCATCTACTATGTACGGTTCATGCGTTCTGCATATAGTTTCCACAGAGTGTGCTTCGACGCTTATCCGATCTCTTATCTCTTTGCATCGCACCTCAGCCACTATGTGCTCAACGTAATGCGGATTTTCATAAATCATGCTGCGGATTCAGTTTTATTAATTATAAATTCAGATAATGCATGAACCGGATTCATATGCAATCCAAACTGTGGTTTCAGATGCATCCTTGAAGATTCATAAATAATCCTACTGGAGATTTATTAACTTACTTGTCATCAATCAAACGTAGACCATTTTTTTATTTTTGATTTATCGAACAAATCAAATCTTAAATTGTATGTTTGGTTAGAGTTCATAAATTCATAATTAAACTTCAGTCTCAGCTGAAATATCACGAGAGCAAGGGAGAAACAGTAAAAAAATCGTTACATGATTGAAATTTTGTCACGATTTTTATTAACATTTGTTAAAATTTCACATCAATGGGATCAGTCTACTTTTGATCTTTTGAACTCGGTTTTACAGATTGGGAACCTCTGCACTCCCACAGCCCCGGAGTCCATCAAAACAAGAACTCCCTCTGTATCACCATTTTCTCTCACGCTCGGAAAATTCGACGCCCTTTCACGGAGAGAGCACAGATCCATAGACCGCCGCCAGGCACTTTTGCCACTGCCGAAGTGGGTGTGCTCCGTGTCCGTGTCCGTCCGTCCATGCATGTCTGTATGTATGTGTGCGTCTGCTCCCTGCTCTGCAAGGGAACGGATAAGCAATCTGGTCGGTCGTCGCGAAAGCACACACTCCAGTCCGTACTCCACTGATAGCAGCGAGCGCCCCCCATTTGTGTCAAGTGCGTGTTCATAGGCGCAGAAATCGACGTCGTTTTGTGTCCTGAAAAATTTCTGCTCTGCCCGTTTGCCGTTTTCTAGTGTTTAGTGCTGCTGCTGTGCGTTTACTCACTATACTATTTGGTGGGAAAATCAAAACAAAAGTATTTTGCTGCGTGGTGTGAAAAGTGTTGAGCCCAAAGTGTGTTCAGATTGAAATTCGCACGTTGCCAATTTGAGTCGATATTTAGAAAGCAATTTAGAGGTGTAGTTCCAGCACAGAAGAAACCTTCAGAGGGAGGGAAAATCGGTGAAGGAATTTGAAATTCCAGCAGTGCTCTGCCATCGTTCAGTTTTTCGCAGTATTAGAAAATGCGCAGCCATTATCAGTGAAAAAGGGATATGTGGGATATTAAGTGAAATCGCCATTGAAACGAAAAGTGTAAAGAGTTAAGTGTACTGTTTGTCAATTTCCACCATGGAAAATTCCGCATAGAGACAAGAAGAAACGTAAAAAAGTCGGATCTTGTGAGCCATCTTGGCAACTATACAGGTCGGTGTTAAATTTGCAGCCATCAGGCGATCCTTCAAGATTACCATATTTTAGAATCTATTACGGTACTCATATTTCAAACTTTTTATTTCATTTAAAAATCAATTTTACGTCTCCCCCACTCCGCCTTCCATTTTCCCTCAGAAACTCCCTTATCCCTCAAACAAATCTTTCTCGGCCGAGAAAATCAAACCTTCCCAGCTACAACCAAGCATTTTTCTTTCTCCAAACACCCCCCAAATTCGTTTTGGACGTTGTCTACGGGAAAAATCAATTTTTCCGAAAAACAAAATTTTATGACTTCCTTTTCCTCGCAAGTTTTGATTTTTCTTTCATGATTTGCCCCACCCGTCCCACAATTCCCCACGAAAAAAATAAAGCAAGCAGCTCGTCAGTGGAGTTGGTTCCATAGTCCCATCGTATCCAAATATGGCGTCGAGTTTTCGTTCAATGGTGTTCCGACAACTAACCAAAACGATGACGACGACCAAGACCAAGACGAGTTCGATGGAGACGCCTGGTTGTTGGTATGGCTGTGCTGGGGAAATGTGATACAAAATTTTGATTGGAGCGTTTGAGTGATTTTTTTTTTTCGGGTGCCTGGTTGTCAGGAATGTCCGTTGATGGGAATTTTTGTGTCGCGTGATTTTGCTAACGGGTGATGTTTGAGGGTGGATGCGCTCGAGGGCTGTGCGGGAATGTGTGTGTTGTGATGTGCGGGGTGGCTGAGACCGACTGCATGTTGCTGCAGTGGCGAAAAGTTGCGTTTGGTGGAATGGTCGATAGTGGTGTTGCATGGCTCAAGGTCTTTCAACGAAAATCGAGCAAAGTCTAGAGATTGTGGAGGAAAAAATGGCGTTTTTGCGATAAAATAATGGAACAGACGTCCATTTTGAGCTTCCTGGGGGGCAATGCAGATGGGGGATTTTCATGCGCAAATCGTAGCATGAGTTTGCAGTTGATTGTTATTGGATATTTATTTCAACGTCCTGGTGTTATTGAATTGTTTGAATGAAATTCGAAACGAAAAGTCTATGGAAGCCATTTTGTTGAACAGTTTAGAGGTTTTTCTTCTAAAAACATACAGTATCGATTTGAAAATTGCATCCAACTTGTACAGCTTGTTCCTCACCAATTAGTACAAATTATTATACTTCATATCCAGTTTTTCAACTTTAATGAGATCTGGACTAATTATCTTGAAGACAATTTCCCTTACAAAGGAAGGAGCATATTTTGTGTGCTGTTATCGGTATGAAAGTTGTGCGATTCAACAACCATTACATTTGGTCCGCTATCGAGATGTTATGTTTGATAAATGAGTAACTCTCGCTGAGACCTGCCTTTAAAAATGTTTTTGGTGACGATTTTCTGAAAGTACTAGCTAAAAAAGTAAGGAAAATTCATTTGGTTAATGAAATTGAAGGACCCCCGTCAGTTAGAACCTCAACCATTTTTTTCGGGCCCCTCGATTTTGGTCAATTGTTGGCATATGTATTTTAACCGTTATAACTTGAAAGTTTTTCCAGACCCACCTCAAAACGAAATGTTGTTAAAAAGAGGATATATAGAGGTACTTTTTGCAGTTTTAATAGTTGAGGCGGCCATATTAATTTCGTCCGCCATCTTTAAAATTTCAAAACTTTTTTCACCTTGATGGGCAACCACCGATTTTCAAAAAAAAAAAATGCGTTAATCGAAAGCTGGTACATTTTTACACAACATATCAAAAAAATAGTGTTGTCTATTTTTCCTATCAAAAGTTATCTGTACCTTTGTAAATCATGCAACGTAGCGAAAAAAAAATTTTGGTCTGCTCAACTTTTCATAACTGTAAAAAGTACCTCTATCTTTCCTCTTTTCAACAACTTTTCGTTTTGACGTGGTTTCTGGAGAAGCTTTCGAGTTTCATTTCATTTATTTAGATCAACATCAGATTCATGATAACATTTTCGAGTTTAAGCGGCTTATAACAATTGATCAAAATAGAGGGGTCCGCAAATGGTTGTGGCTCTAACTAACGGGGCGGGGCCCATCAATTTGAGTAACCAAATGCATTTTCCTTACTTTAGAGAACTTTCAGAAAATCGCACCCTAAATCATGTTTGAAGACAAGGTGCAAATAGCGAGAGTTACTCAAATGCATCTTGCTATGTACAAGGGGTAGAACAGATGACTAGAATAGAAATGATTTTCTCGGAAAATATTCAGCAAACCCTATCGTCCCAAAAAGTGTTTCGACGAAGCTCAATGACGAAGCTATTAATCAAAATAAAGTTCTTTTTTATATTTTTTTAGCAAAACATAATAGCCATTTCTTCATCATTTCAAACATATTTCAGTCTAATAATATGTTTTCAAAATTTAAAACCTTTGTCAAAATAGGGTTCTAAAGCCCAATCTAGATCATTTGTTTGGACCACAAAACTCGGTCTCAGAATAAATATGAGTAATTCTCGTTGATACCATGCTGCCATTAACATAAAGTCTGGGACTTTATTTTTTTGCTTATTCTCTGAAAATGCATGAAAACCACTTTAATTAGGTTAAATTGATAAGCCCCTTGCTTGCCAAGGAGCTGACAAGATGACAAAAAACGAGTTTTCATCAAATTCCACCTCATTTTCGGGTAATATCTCGAAAACTCATGTTGTAACATGTACAAAACTTCTCATTTCTATGAAGGGAAAGTATAGACTTTTCATTTTAAGTTGAATTTTGTTTGGCAGCCACCTTAGATTTGGCCGCCATTTAGAATTTTATCATAGAATGGTGTTTTTCTCTGTGTTCGCAATCACCGTTTTCAAATCTGAGTTCATTATTAGGAAGCTGAGAGTCAAAACATTAAAATATTTAGGTGTGTATTGACCGCAACAATGAAATATCGATGAAAATGTGAGCTAACCTCCCGTATTCCCATACATTTTGTAACAATCGTCACTCGCATGCACGCGATTCCGTCGATCCCGTTATCGCACCTTCAAATGCGCGCGTTAGGAATGTATGGGAAAATGGGAGGTTCGCTCACATTTTCATTGATATTTCATTGTTGGGGTCAATGCAACCTTAGTATTGTTTTGAATATTTCGAAAAGCGTAGACTCTCAGCTTACTAATGATTAGTTCAGATTTGAATTGGTGGTTGCGAACACAGCGAATATCGCGATTTTTAATGATAAAATTCAAAATGGCGGCCAAATCCAACAAAAAAAATCAAAACAAAGGTCTATATTTTACCTTTATAGAGATGTGAAGTTTTGTACATGTTATAACATAAACTTTCGAGATATCACGCGATAACATAGGTGCAATTTGATGAAAAATCGTCATCGCTCTTGGCAAGCAAGGGGTCCATCAATTTGACCCAACCAAAGTGGTTTTCATCCCTTTTCATCATTTTCTAGCGAATAGGCAGGGAAAACTTAAATTCTAAAACTTTATGTAAATGGCGGCCTGGTTTCAGCGAGAATTACCCATATTTATTAGTTTGTTTTCATAAGTTGTGGTTGAAAATCTATATATATTTTTTTATTTTTGATCTTTTGTCCCGCGCCTAGCTTTAAACTAATATTTTAAGTAGATTGCTTTTACCGTATACGTAAGACTGGAACATGTTTGAAATTATATCCCCAGTGAGAGTTTTGTCATGTTCGATCAGGCCGACCTCAATTCAATTTATTATTCCTCCGTTTTTCGAGTTCGGAAAAGTGCTGTTTTTTTACCAATTGAATCAGTTTTCATTGAGAGACCGTAGCGATGTAAAGGATTGTTTGTAAATGGCGCGAAGCGATTTTGTCCAATTTTGTTTAGCTGTGGAGTGAGTGCGTTATGGTATGTTGTTCTGTAATGATAAGTTGAATGCGTTCTGAGAAACCTCAATAATATGGTAAATTTGTCGTTTTTTTCCAAATTTGTCTTTTCTTATTCTGTTTTAAAATGTTAGTTTACTTTTGTGTAATAGACGCTTTTGTTCGTGCACTAGTATTGGCCACATTGAGTAGTGCATTATATTTCAAAATAAAATTTCTCGATTCATTTTCTGCGTAGTGAATAACCTTCAAATAACATTCGAGAAATTTGCCCATAAAACAGGAGTAACATTTTTCTTATTCGAACATTGACAGTATGTTCGTGACCCCCAGATATACATACAGATGGCAACTGGAACTACTCAAAAAATGCTGTATGTTATTGCTTCAGAGCCTCTGTATGATCTCAATTTTCAATTCTAAACAAAAAACAAGAATTAGCTTCATTCTCACTTGTTTTTTTTATATGCATTAAATGTATTCTTGTAATCCTGTAATACTCAACCTTGCCTTAACTTTTTGGGGACGGATGGATCATATGTTCACAGCCGAGAAAATCGACCATAACAAATGTGTTCTACACCAGCGAGGTATGGCATCCAGAAAGGTTAATATTCCGTCTCGAAAGGGTTAAAGCGGGGTATAGTTTAAGCATTTTTTCTTTCCTGAGCAAACAGAACTTTTATATTTTCGGCTGATATTTAAGACCGTTTTGCATATCTGAAAATGGCTTTTGATGTTTTTTTTTTTTTTTGATGTTTTTAGAGCGTATTTTTAATAGGGTAAGTGTGCCCATCGTTGTGATAAAAATGCAAATTTATTGAAAACAAATTTATCGTATCACCTAATGAGGACTTTCAAAACGTCAGTCCATAGTTTTCCATCCAGATTTGCTTGGGAAAATAAACGGGGTGTTAAGGGATGAACTTTTTTTTGGATCCCATTGATTTATGTATTCTATTTATTAAAACTTTCAGGAAAAGCAGGTCAACCATTGTCTTGCTACCTGCTACGCATTAATTATAATATATAAAGATTTTGTGAAAAAATTGAAGGTATTTCAAAATTTTCCACTTCCCTACATGTATCCTTTTTAAGTCTATTTAGCAGCTATTGCATATGAGTGTAAACGAAAAATAGTGATTTATCCACTTCAAAAAATGTTTCGAAAAAAGTTACTATTTTAGGACCATCCTGAGCATACGGGGCAGAATGGACACCATGAGACTTTTACGAATTTCGTGCATTATTTACACCTATGAAGTTATTTTATTACAAAACAACTGCTATGGATGAATAATACGACAAACTAGTTATTTTTTGTTAGGTTAATTAAAATTCAGGCTGTTTCGGACAAAGCTGTGTTTTTGTCGGCATGTAAAACTGTGCCTAGAACAACTAATTTCCGCTGATGTCGGTTTTTGACCAATTTGTTCCACTCTATGTATACTACAGTGAACTTTTAACCGAAAATATACTGAAATCAAAGAATGTGGTTGGTTTGGTATTTTGATTTCCTTTGCCGTTTCTCTCACATAGATGAGTGTCCATTTTGTCCCGGTAGTAGAAGATATTTTAAAACTAGAATTTTGATATAAAATAGAAGAAAATATTAACATATTAAGCATGTAAATACAGCAAAAATAATTACATGTGTTCTAGAAATATCAGGTTTCAATCGACCTGCTATTAATTACTCACTAAATCTTATTTTAGATGGTGTGAAAATTATAATTTCCATGCACAAAAAACGGAGGACGCTACTTTTCTGTTTAAAGTCAAGTGTAATTTTAATTTTGAAGGTCTCTTTGCTGTAATTACGTTTTAGATAAATGGGCTATATTCTCCATTCATTAAAAGTGCAAAAGAGTACGCATATTTGAAAATATTAAGTGTCAATACTGCCCCGGCTGCTCCTACAGGTTGGTAAAATAATTTTGAAAATCGAATGAACGATCGCTGAGATAATGCCAATTGTAAATTTAATTACAACTAATAACTGTGCCAGGAGCGCCAGAGATGTTCAAAATATTTTTCCGTTGAATTTTCGATGTGCATCAAATTATCTTATACTATATTCATGTGAACCTCGCAGATTTATTATGTTCACTAAAATATGCTGAACTTTCACAATCAAATGAGCAATTCGAATAAAATTTGTAGCGATTGTACAGTTCTAAAAGAAATTGGAACACCCCTTAAATAATTTCTATTAAATTTTCTAAAATATTAAGATTGGTAAAAGAATTTTGAAAATCGATTGAGTCATCGCTGAGATATAGCCAATTGAAAATTTAATTGCAACTAATGATTGCGCCGGGAGCGCTAGGGATGTTCATTGTTTATTTATTTGGACTAACGATGTGCATTCAGTTATCTTGAACTATATTCATTTGAACCACTAAGATGAATGATGTTTACTGAAATATTTGGAACGTTTACAACCAAATAAGCCGAAAAAAAATTGTGTAGGTTGCACTGTTCTATAGGACATTCCTAGAATGATTTCTTTCCAATTATCTGAAACTTTAGGATTCGGACAAGAGATTCATAAGAAAATTGAAAATCGGTTGAACCATCGTTGAGATATAGTCATTTGAAGATTTAGTTACAACTGATTTTCGATCACGGGGCCGCGAGTGTTAAGGGTAAAGAAGTCGTCATTGACAGAATCATCGTCATTGAAAATTAGAAAGCAGTTATTTCGCTCAAACACTGAATGATTGCAATAAAAAAATATACACTGTCTTACATTCTCGATCTGCAACAAAGTGAACACATTACAACAGCAAAATGTTCGGTTTGGAATTTTCAAATTTTCAATGATGACGAATGTGTGAATGACAACTTCTTCAACCTTGAATGTGTGTTCGACTGAAATCAAGTTAACTTACACATTTTTTCTAGTTGCACATTCACCATACATCCCGAATTGAAGCGTATACAAATTTCTTAGTCTGGTGGAATGAATTTTCTTGGGACCGTTCATAAATCATGTACATGATTCATGAAGAAATTACCGCCCTTCAAGCGTTTAAGGGATAATTTTAAAATTTGATTCTGCTTTTTATTATCAATTGAATTCACTAGTTGTAAGAATTTTGACGCGTTATTCGGGTTCACAACATCCAAATTAAGCGGAGAAACCAATTTCCTATTTCACCAATGATTAATTGTACGTTGATCAATTTCGCTTCAATGTGGCAGTTCCATTATTTTTAGTGCTTGAAGTTATTTAACTTTATTCTAAAATGTTTGAATTAAGTTCTATGTGATAGTTTTTTGGTACTGATTTTATAAAAGTTCCTTCGGAAATATTTGAATCGCTACTAATATCATCCGCATAAGTTTCTTCAAAGTGATCAGTTGACCGCCGGATTACAACAGTTTTTTTTTTCATGGAAAAGTTTGTCAGAATTTACTCTACATGGTTTATGAACGGCCTCGGATCTCAATATGCAGACAAAGCGATTACCTTCATCGCTGACCTTTCCCATTGCATCCCACACACAACAATTTCCATAAAATCCATATTCCCACTACATCTTTTGATTGCATCCAAAATTACGTGCAATGACCGTCAATACAATCCCTGGTGTAATTGCGTCGCCGCAGGTATTAAAATGATTGTGTGCCTGACTGATTTGATGGACCGTGCGCGTGGCGTGGGTGGATGATGTTCTGGCTGCTTGTTCTGCTGATCGAATCCACTGCTGACCGGTTGAACAGAACCGACCGATCGACCGATCGACCGACAGGCTGACCGAAAAGCCATTAAACGAAAAGTCACCTCTAAATTTCAGAAAGTGTTTTTGCACCTCCTCCATCCAACGACGGCTGACTGCATTGCCTGCTCTAGTTGAAATCCACAGGAAGAAATAAACACTTCGCGGGTTCGGAAAGTGCATTTTAAGCCAAATCTAGTGTTCAGCGCACGGTGCAAACGAGTGTTTAGAGTGTCAGGTACCTTACCATTCAAGTCGTAACGCGTCTCTGTAGTACAGTAGAGTGGCCCATAAAACATAAAATTCTAAAATCGGAACTTTGCAGTTGTTACTGAGAGTTGATATGCCTAGTGGTTCTTTAAGCTTAATCGAGACTGAAATATATGTTCCTCAATGCCATTTACATAAATAAAAGACAAAAACAAAATGCCTATCATGGATCGTCTTGGGTGTTTACATTTACAACTGAATAGCCAGGTGTTTCTATGTAGAAATGTAATAATAATTTTAGTTTTACCGGTGGAATTTGGCTAAAATAACTAGTATTTAGATTCCTCTTTAGGAAATTCATTTTACGCATAGGATCCAAGTTTACATCAAATCTGCTTAAAATGAACGAATAGATTGTAGATGAGACAGGGAAAGATAAAATAATTGGGACAGGCGAAATTATCACTTTTCAAAAAATGGTCAACTGGCTGTAACTTTTCGAAAAATGCATTAAAACATCTCCGATTTTTACAGTAATTTTATTAATTAGATGCCTATCAATGGTTTGGGAAAGATAGGACTATTCTACATGAAGTAAGAAATATTCTAGTAAGAGGCATGATTAGGCAAACTAAGAACAGTTATACATATCTCTGAGTTCATTGAATCAAATGCAATGAAATTTTGAGCATTTTGCAAGCAATGACAAAATAACTTACAAATAAATGAAAAATGTTTAAAATAAACCATTTGAAAAATCATAATATTAATTAAGTCTTAACTATTTTTCTTATAAACAAATTTAAGTAACGTCAAACGTTTTTCATTATATAAGTCATCAGTAAAATTTGTACTATTGACAGACAACTAGTTGATCAATTTACAGTAAAAATTTTGATTTTTGATGCACTTTTCAAAAAGTTACAGCTAGTTGACCATTTCTTGAAAAGTAAACATTTTTCCTGTCCAGACCATTTTGTCTATCCCCTGTAGTTGCCCTTTACTGACATTTACCAGATTTGCTGCTATGTCTTAAATATACTAAAAACTTTTAATTAAAAAGTACAAAAGATTGATAATTGACTAGGGTGCCTATACCAGTTATCGCACTACCTAAGAAAAACTATTTCTATAAATATAAGAAGAAGACCGTCAAATGTCATCGATATGCCAAATGATTGATTAGTTTTCATACTTTACAGGAAAAATATAGAAACGGGTCCAAAATAACTTTTAGTATTTATTACGCCGTGTGCCAATGATAGGAACCCTGTACCAGTTATGAATACATTTGTTAATTTGGTTCCACTTCGCACTATTTGCATGCATTCTTCATAGGATTAGCCATAACTGGTACACTATGGCGAAATAGGGTGAAAGGAAGCCGAAAAATTAAGGAGAATGATTTATTTCTATCATACAGTGACCCCACACCGATGAATCACCTTAATTTTTGTACACTATTTATGTATCACCATGTTGATCAAATGGAGTGATCCATAAACTGTGGTCATTTTTGCCGATTCATAAATTGTGGGGTCACTGTAATTAGAGAAAATTGTAAAGTTTAAATGATTACAACCATCTTTTGTGAACGTGATCTGTTGTTCACAGAATGGTTCTTGTTGATTTGCATCGATATAGGTTGAAAATCGACTATGGCGAATATGAGGTACTTTAGCCATAACTGGAACATAATTGAGCCTAACTGAGCAAAGTTTTTGTGAAAAAAGCGTGTTATGGTGGGATTCGAACCCACGACTCCGAAGTCGCTAGACCAGCGCTTTAAGTAACTAAGCTACAGTACAGATAATGATTCTGCAGAATAGAAAGAAAAACTACAAGTTTATTAGACCCCAGCTAACGGACTGCTGGTGGCTAGGTATACAAAATGTAAAAGTAAGTCTCGGCTTCATAAAAACAATTCGCTCTCACTTGTAGTTAATGGACACAAAAGGATTGTGAAAAAATGAATGTTCATGGTGTAGGCTCAGGCTATGTATTTCGCAGAATCATTACGTGGTTTAGTTGGTTAAAGCGCCGGTCTAGCAAATACGGAGTCGTGGGTTCGAATCCCACCAGAACGCGATTTTTTTTACAAATTTCATCTCTCAGTTTGTCAATAAGAAACATTTTGTTCCTTCTATTTAATTACTAGTTTTTCCGTATGCTGGCATATCGACCCTCAGAAAATGATAATATGATTGGAATTTCATATTGTTTTTTTTTCACAATTATGGGCCGCTCTAGAGTAATACAGTCATCCAGGTTTGCAGAGGTATTTGAAACGCTCGGCACTGTCAAAAATATTAATTCGTCTTTTCCTTTCAACCCCGCGGGCTGGTCTGGTACACTTACCCGGCTTTCCCTCAACTTCCTCCCACAACAACAACATCGACAGCCGAAAAAATCACCGCACAGTACTCTCCATTTGCGAGAGTGTCAACAGATTGTATATGAGTGATTTAAGGTTCAGAAATTGCCAGCAGCCGTCGTCGTCGTCGTCGTTGTGTAAATCACCGAAGAACATTCCCAGTAGCAGTTGCATTCAAAACCGCCGCCGAGAATCCATCTCGGCTTTAGTCCCAGTAGTGGTCGGTGCCGTCGTTGTTGCGGTTAGCGAATCAGAAGACGAAGAAGATTCGGGAGCAGTTGCGGCAGCTTCCGGAGCAGTGGCAGGAGAAGAACCCGGGTTGTCGGGAGTGTTGGGAGCAGCATCGGTGGCGGCAGCGACGGCCAATGCCAGCGGCAGCCCCGATGTCAATCGATTAATTTACATCTTCTTCGAAAAGTATAAATAAATCGGCAATATTCGCGTTTAAGTGCGACTTTGGCGGCGGCGCGTTAGAAGACGAAGAAAAAGAAGTGAAAGACTAAGAAGAGTGCGCGCGCGCGAGATCGGGAAGAAGTGAGTGAATTAGTGAAGATTTGCGGTGCGATTTGTCCGGGGAGCTCTTAAATTTGAGCCACTTGAAACATGTAAAATATCCCCGATAGCGCAAACGTTTCAGTAGAGTGTACGATATTAACCAGATGCCAGTTTGTCGGCGGTACCGCGGTTGAGTGTTATTCCGATACAGTGAATTAGGAGCAGCAAAGATGAGCGGCGGAGCTCCTCTTCCCGTGAAGAAAGGCCGTGCTGCTTCCGTAACGGTTTAAGATGAATGCAACTGCAACGGCGGCGTCAGCAACTCCGAGCAACTACGGCCAACTGCAGCACGTGGCTGCAGCGACGAGTTCTCCGTCAGCGGCGACAGCTTCGCAAGTTTCGCAAGTGGTGGCAGCAGCTGCAGCGGCAGCCGCAGCAGTCCAAGCCCAGGGCAACGTCACTTCCGCTGTCGGTTCGAATTCGGCCGTAGGGCTCGCTCCGTCGGAACCAATGTCCTCCTCGTTGCCCGTGATTAAGCCGGAGATTTTTCTGAACGATCACTCGCTGGTGGCTGTCTATTGCTTTGTGAAGAATTTTATAGGGTAAGTATTTAAGACTCATGTTACTCTTTTCATACCCAATTATATTGTGGCCAACTTCAACTTCTAACCTTTGTCTAAGCATTATGCAATAGAAAACGTTGATTATACAGCAATTGGATGGAAAAATCGTGATTGCCTAACGTTTTCATCGATATTTTATTGTTGTGTTCAATGGTTTCCTAAATATCATAATAATGTTTGGAAAAACTGAGACTTTAAGCCTTCTAACGGTATACTCGTAACATTTGAAAAGGTCCTATCTTCTTTGCGTAAACAAACATGGTTCTGCCTCTGTAGGGCCTATCTGCAACCACCCACGCACATCATTACCCTTAACAGATAGCTAAAAGAGTGCTCTTTCTGATAAGGGTGTTGACTTGCGTTGGTGCAGATGCAGATAGGCCCTACAGAGGCAGAAACATGTTTGTTTACGCAAAGCAGATAGGCGTTTTTGAAATATTACGCAACCTCAACACCCGAGCAGGAGAAAATAGCTGAAGAATACCAAATTCAGGTATGGAAAACCGAATACCTACAACCTGAATGAGGTATTGATACGCTCAGCATAAAAGGTAAAATACCTGAAACAATAACTGGTGTGTATTATGTGCATAACACGTGACACATAATGACATCAGGTATGGCAATACCTAAATAATAATCGGCGATTTTCCCATAAGTTTGTCCTCCTGGTTGGCTAGGTTTTAAAAATATTCCATAGACTTCCCAGGTCTTTCAAGGAGTTTTAGAGGAGTTTCCCAAAGACGTTTCTTGGAGCTTCAGAAAAATCTGAAGGATTCCAGGCTCTGTGGATTTAAAAAAATCGGAGGCGTTTTGCGGGGCTTCAGAGTCGCTACAGCGAGTTTCAGAGGAGTTCCAGAGCATTTCAGGGCTTGAAGAAGGTTTCCAATTGGTTTAAAAAAAATATTGGAGTATTTAAGGGGCGTTTCAGGAGGTAGGTAGGAGATCCATAGAAACTCCAGAATCTCTATAGAGAGTTTTCAGGGGATTTAGAAGGTTCAAAAAGATCTTCAGGACGACTTTGGGGGCTCCCACCTGAAGCCCATTTAAGTCTCCTTGAAACCCCCTAAAACTACCCTAATCCCTAGAAAACTCCCCTTGAAGCTTCCTGAAAGGCTTCTGTAATCGTAATTTTCCTGAAACTCTCCTGAAAGCTTTCTGAAACCTCCGAAAGTCCCTCTGAAACCCTTAACTTTCATTTGCATCACGTTGGGAGCAGCTCGCTGACGCAGTTTACGGTTTGAGTCAAAAATGACCCTAATGCCAAAGGAGGGTTAAACTCCTTGAATCGCAGCTGAAACCGCAATCTCCATGAACCCTCTTGAAACGCCTTTTATACCCATTGAAATTCTCATATAATCCCACGAAATCCCCTGAAATACCTCAAATTTAATTTACAGAGATAATGTTGCGTCCTCGGAATCGAACGTCATCAAGGACATCAAGTAGGCTTGTAACGAATGTAAGAGTTCCTGACCTTCAGCAGCTTAAGCGCCACTCTCCGCGGGGAGAGACTGCTGAGGCTGTTTGGGGGCCCGGCTGAGGCTGTTTCAATAGGGCGGGTTAATAGACCACTCAAACACTCGACAGCATTCCAACGAATCCCAAAATGCAGCCAAAAATTGTTAAATATTAATACAAAGATACTATTAGATTGAAAACAGAAGCTAAGTGAAGAAGAACCCAAGATCCAAATGATAGCCAAACTGGAAGTAAATAAAAATGATCGAACAAGGGGGGGTCCTTTCCGTTGCATTACCCAATTGCTTAGTCTCCTTTTGTAGGACAGCTGGGGACTAGAGTGTATGGTGAGGGGGACGGCTCCAGGTCCGGACATAGTTCTGAACCTGACCTTGCAGGGAATCCCGACTTGTTTAAATCTTCTATGCAGAAATGTCAGAACAAGGGAGTCTTCCAAGAGGATTGGAAGTGGAAGAGCTTGGTTCTATTGACAATGGTGAGACAACCATACGGAGACCCGTCAGCATATAACCCAATAAAAGGACGCAATCAGCGAAGTACTAAATTGAAAGTAGTGAACTGGATTTTTGCATGGTGAGATGATCGATTCTCCATTTCTGTAATGAAATGGTGCAAACAGCGTCGGTCATATGATTTGTCCTAATTTGAATCAGCATAAAATTAGGACAGAAATCATAAAACCCACACTGTTTGCACCATTTCATTGCAGAAATGGAGAACTGATCATCTCACCATACAAAAATCCAGCTCGCTACTTTCAATCAGGTACTTCACTGATTGCGTCCTATTGCTTGTTTCACGCGGCGTAAAAGCTGCTCGAGAAAAACATTCTCAACTAACAGGAGAGACGATGGAATTGGCTTCAGTTAGTGGAAAATAGTCACTTCGCTTCTCCTTTGTTGGTGTTGAAGTTGGTCCCGGTTTCCCACTACCTGAGTTTTTTATATTTTATCTCAGGTCTATAAAGCGTTTCACTAGAAGCTGAAGGTGCCTAATGGATCGTACACTGTACGTCATCCCACTCCTAATAGAACGAATCAAGCGGTTCATTGGCGGAACAATATCAATTTTTTTTTTATAGAATGAGAAAATCTGCTGATCAGATACCCAAGAGATGGTTCCTCGGGTTATGTAGGAATCGACCCACTAAAAACTGATTCTCTCTCTTAGGGATGTTAGGGATGACTTCGAGAAGGGGGGCCGTACATTCCAATAGTAAGCGTTCCACCAGCTATAGACTTAAGTTGTTCACTCTCCCCTGGAGGCTCGGGTCCTGGCTAGGTATCAGTAGGTCGGCTCCAGAGGCACGTTCTCCTCCATTTGGGAAATTTGTGACATTGCCATGAACACGAGCCTATTCATCATTTACCTGACGGAGAAGGGAAGGAAAAAGGATTGGACAGGGGAAAGGAAAGGTAAGGGAATAGAATCGTCATAGGGGCTGTCCATAAACCACGTGGTCATTTTTTGGGACTTTCCAAACCACCCCCCCCCCGCGTGGTCATTAGTCAATACCAATTTTTTTATTTGTCCATACAAAATGGTCATTGGCCGACATGGACAGCCCCAAACAAGTAGTCCTTTCTGAAGCAAAACAGGATATAACCCATGTGCTACAGGAGACTTGAAAAAAGCGAAGCTGTTTAGTGCCCACTCAATCAATTCTATAGTTACGATACTTCGAGCTGAAGCTGGAGAATCAAAACTAAAAGAAAAGACATCAGGTTCATTCGAAGATGTAACAATCTTTCATCCGGGGAAGTGTGTACTGGTTAAACCTTCCAAAACATCCTCATCAGAGTAAGTGAAGTCTCCATTTGGCAAATGTAGTTCCTTCACTCGGATATCCTTAGATTTTGCAGGGATTTTTTTAACCGACTGACTTCACTCAAACTGGAAACATTTGTACTAAGGTTTTTCCAGCCGGATCGTTAGGCAGACCGAAGAGCTTTCTGGTAGGTCTTGTGATTTGTCCTGAAAGCCTCCGATTGAACCAAACGTCATCTGTTCCAACACATTCTACATTGTTTCCTGAGCTTGGTCATATCAGAGTTCTACCTAGGGGTTCCTCTTGTTGTCTTCACAGATCGCAGAGGGCAAGTTTCTTCAAAAGCTTCCATGATGAAGGCCGTTGTAGTATCGACGGCATCATCTAATACACTTGGAGTATCAATGAATGTGGTCACCACCTAATCAGTGAAGCGCAAAATTTGCGAAGTAACCTTTAACCCTCGAGCAGTCGCGTCTTTGACTACCTGCAGCGACGCCGCGCTCACGCTGTGTACCACAAGCGTGCATTTTTCATGGTGCGTGTACTCAGTACACGACGCGACCGCTCCCGGGTTAGGTTTTCAAAAAAGATGTAGCGATGATCAGATAAGGTTTCTTCATGTGACACATACCAATTGATCAACTCGTGACTAATTTTGTTAGAGCAAAGCGTTATGTCTGACACTTCATTCTAGCTGATACCATGAAGGTTGTGCGGTTGCCTATGGTAATCCAAAATCTGTATTACTTAAGAATTCCATCAAACTGGAGCCTCTCAAGTTAATGTCTGTGCTGCCCCAGATGATATGGTGTGCATTAGCATTACTGCCAACAATTAGCGGAAGGCCTTTTGTGGTTAGTTTAGAGATTAGTGTAGCAACGATTGCGTTGTTGACAAGCTCACAGGCTCGAGGCATGATACGCGAGTGTGATTTTTAATGTTTACTGAAAGTAGCAAACACCAGATTCACAAGGTTTCCTAGATAGGAATTCCCCTTACGAAAGTAAGACTCTTGTGCTAAGGCCACTTGGGCTGTACCATTTTGCAAAAGTCTGCAAAGATTGTTCATTGCTGTTCTCTTATGCTGAAGTTTGATCTGAGCTATCCTAACCGTAGCCACTACCCTAACTAGGCCAAATTAAATTCTTTGCAATCACAGTACAACAAAGAACAGTAGCAACAAAACCAGATCGGTATCGGTTGGAAAACGCCAAAGGCGAGGATACACAGAATACATAGTATAAATCGCATAATTCAAAATCAAATAGGTTTAAAACTTAAACTAATCAACAACATCTTCATAATCCCGCCCTTATTTAGCCTAAAGTTTGAGACTGAAGAAGGGCAGCTGATTGTCTCGGGGATACACAAGGTCCACTGCACCATTTGCTCCGGTTAGCGCAGTAAAGGGGGAGCCACAATGCTGCGTCGACTTCGACTTCGACTTCAGCGTTAACGGATCCGTCATTGTACTATAAACGCTGACGGATACGTTAACGCAGAGGGTGCCCACAATGTTGCGTTGCGTTGTTGCGTTGCGTTGCGTTCGTTGCGTCATCTTTGTCATTGTTGTCAAATGTTTTGTTTACGAAGGTTCCATTTGGACCTGTTGGGACGGAGTATTTACATCGGACGGAAAAATGGAATACGTGCAAAGTTTATCCGAAATCGTGCTGCTTCTTTCGATTGCCAACGAATTGCGAAAGGCAATCAATTATACACGTGAACATCCGCGCAGAACGCCTCGCAGGTAATTTGTTTTTTTTGTAATACATTTTCTAATTTTTCTACAGTAATCGACTTATATTGTAGGTGGTGGATCCGGCCTGCGAACGAGGATCGGGATGGCAAAGGTTTTTTCGAAACCGATTATCATCTGCTGAGGAATAGAGATCCGGAATACTTCCTTAAATCAGTCAGGATGAGCCCACAATGCTTCGACTTGCTTTTAGAAAAAGTGGGTGGCCGGCTACAAAAGTTTTCGTTCCGGAAGCCAATTTCACCGGAGTGCAGACTTTTCATGACCCTTATGTAAGTGTTATTTTCCATTTACTGATTTCTTTTAGCATAATATTAAAACAGTTTCATTCATTGTTTGCCTTGGATATATACTTTTTGCAGTGATATTGCCTACTAAATTTTAACAAATCGATTGTTGAATGCGCTTGATTCTAAAGGGCGTTACCAGGGTGGTAGTTAATCCACTTCTTCCTTCAGTGATTCTTTTAAAGCAGTGATTCCCAAAGTGGGTAAAATCGCCTCCTGGGGAACGAAAGTCAACCCGGCGAAAATAATAACGCAGAGGGCGATTTTTTCAACGATTAAAAACTATCAATAGTTTGATAATTAAGCCCAAATCATAAAAGTGAAATTCGTAGGCATATCTTAGTTTGACATACAATCTAGAATGAAATCCTGGTTCAAAGCATGAACGGAAATCGGTTTAATTGTAAAGATTTCCAAATTGGTTGCACCGAAACGGTTTTTGTTGGTATATCCACAGACAAACAGACGTAACACTTCGAACATTTTACCGACCATCAACTAGGTGGCGGTAGTGAGCAAACGTCAAACTCGAATAAAAACAATGTGAGCGCCATAGGTGGGTAGTTGGCCAACTATCAAATTTTGAAAAAGATCGTTAAATCACAGACAAACAGACGTAACACTCTGATAATTCCCATCGTATTTCGATTTAACGATCTTTTTCAAAATTTGATAGTTGGCCAACTACCCACCTGTGGCGCTCACATCGTTTTTATTCGAGTTTGACGTTTGCTCACTACCGCCACCTAGTTGATGGTCGGCCAAACTTAGTCATTTTAGCATTGGGCGAATATGTTTCCGTGACTATGATTTGAATCGAAAAATGTTCGAAGTGTTACGTCTGTTTGTCTGTGGTTAAATCGAAATACGATGGGAATTATCAGAGTGTTACGTGTGTTTGTCTGTGGTATATCCTTCGTTTTGAATCAACAAAAAGTTACAAATTTGGCATTTCGGTTCACGCTCTCAAAAATCCAGTTTTAATCCGATATTCATTATTTTATGCTCAAATGAGATATGAGATTTAATAATCTGACCGGGGCTTAATTATGGCCATTTCGTGACATGCCTGTGTAACCTGTAACAGGCTCGACTAGTCTATGCCCAAATAATCTTTATGAGAAAGCATGAAGAATGAGCCGTCGCATGGCATGTTTTCATTGCATGTCAAAATGTCCTCGAAGCTGGTTTCTCCATTTCACCTTCCGATGGATGAGGGTAATTAGTTTTATCCCAGGTTTTATCAATAGTGCTTTTCCTGATCATTATTATAGTTAGTATGAAAAACCATAAAGATAGAGCCGACTAGTTTAGTCGTGTGATCAAAATTTAATTTGCCAATACTCATGTGCTACTTTATATGGTCAAAGTACTCATGTGCTGATTATCATGATGTCCTTTCCGGAAAGTTTTTGGACTTAGCGGGAATTGAACCCATCACCCTGATTACCCTCGCTTTTACATGTTCGGTTATTTGAATCCTTGCTAACACATACGTTGACAGAGGAAATCCTCTAGGACCATCAGGAATTACTCCAAGGATGCCTCCAAAAATTTATCCAAGGAAATCATCCAGGGATTTTTTCAGAAATGTCTTCAAGGATTCCTCCAGCAAACCGTCTAAGGTTTATCCCAGGAATTCGTCCAGCTTTTTATTTTACGGCTCCTCCAGGAATTTTACAGTGTTTCCTACCTGAATTTCTTCGGCAAATCCCCCAAAGATTCTCCAGGAATTCGTATATAAATTGCTCCACGGATTTCCGCTGAGGATTCCTCCAGAGATTCTTTTAGGAATTCCTCCAGGGATTCTTTTGGCAAATCCTCCAAGAATTCCTCCAGGGAATTCTCCAAGGAATCCTTCAGAGACACTCCCAAGTATTCCTCCAGTTATTCTCCCGGGATTCCTTCAGGAAATCCAATAGAAATTTCTTCACCGATTTCACCAGGAATCCTTTTAGGGATTCCTCCAGAAACTCCTCCAAGGATTCTTCCTGGGATTTCTGCTGGAATTTCGCCAGCGGTTTTTGCAGGATTTTCTCCATGGATTCATCCAGGAATCCCTCCAAGAGTTCCTCTACGAATTCCCCTGAGATTCCTTCAGGAATTCCTATAAGATTCCTACAGGAATTCCTCCAGGGATTCTTCCACAAATTCCTTCAGAGTTTCCTACATGTATTCTTCCAGTGAAAACTAACAGAACAAAACAAAGACGACCCGAAACGGTTGTTCCGTTCGCAAGTTATGCGCGGTCCCACGTACGCCACTGCATTTTTATAAGATATCCTTCCTATAAAGGGTTTCTCTACCTGCATTATGCAATATGAAGTCATTTTCTCGACCCTTATGAAATTCCTCAAGGAATTCCTCCATAAACTCTTCCAAAAATTTCTTCAGGAATTCCGCCAGAAATACCTCCAGGAACTGCTACAGGGAATCTCCAGGAATTCCACAAGGTATTCCTCCAGAAAATCCTCTAGGAATTTCTGCCAGAATTCCTCCAACATTTTCTCCAGTTATTCCTCCTGGCATGGGCGTAGCCAGAGGGGGCAGGGAGGCCCCCTGACCAGCTACCATATTTTTTTCTTATATTTCGAACCAACTCAAAATTATCAGAGTTCCATAAAAAATCTCTCAAGAAATAAACTATTCTAATAATTTAGGATTTTATCCGTAATCATCAAACTGTTTTTTTTTTTCTAGAAAATCACAAGAAATTTCGCCAAGTATTTCTCTAAGAGCTCCACTTCAATCTTATCATAGAATTTCACCAAATATCAAGTTTAGTTAAATGTTGATTTTTTTTTTCATTGAGTGCAAAACACAACATGCCAAATTTTTCGAATGTACCGGAACCGGTTCCGGTAGGCAAATAGACGGACTTTCTATAACCATATGCTGCTATAGAGTGTAGTAGCTCAGAATTCACGAATTTTCACTAGTATACACTTCAAACAAAATAGCAAAAAACCTGAGATTTATTTATAAATTCCTCCAGGGACACCTTCAGAAGTTCATCCAGATATTGTGTCAGGAACTTCTCTAGTGATACCTACAGGGATTCCTCAAAGGACTTCTCCAGGAATTTCTCCTTCGTGAATTCCTCCATGGACGTCTTGGGGGATTCCGATATTGATTGTTTCCTTGTTCCATTTGATTGTTGCTTGTTGCTTGTTCCAAGAAATGTTTCAGGAATTCCTCCCACGATTCCTACAGAAATTTTCACTGATACTTCTGCAAGGATGTATCGACGAATTCCTCCAGGAATTTTCCCATAGCATCCTTCAGTGACTCCAGCACGGATTCCTCCAGAGATTCCTTCACAAATTCCTCTAGGAGGGATTTCACCAGACATTCCTCCGGGCATTTTTCCTGGGGTATCTATAGAGGCTCCTCCAGTGATTTTTCCAGTGCTTTCTCGATGATTTCTTCAGGAATTTCTCCAAGGATTCCCAGAGATCCTTTTAGGTATTTCTGCATATATTCCTTCAGAGATATCTTCTGGGACTTCTCCATATATTCCTTCAAGAATTCCGCTAGAGATTGCTCCAATAATTACATCTGGAATTATTCGAAGAATTTCTATAGAATTTTTTCAGGAATTCTTTCAGAAAACTTCACCAGAGATAATTACAAAAATAATCCAAGAATTCCTTAAACATGTTGTACCAAAAATCTTTTAGGAGTCCATCTAAGGATTCTTTCAACAATTCCAGAAATTACTGCAAACATGGATTCCTTCAGACTTTTTCCAGGGATTCCTACAGAAATTCTTCCAGGAATTCGTTAAATTAAATTTGTTATTTTAAAAATTCTTTCAAGGATTTCTCCAGGAGCTCTTCCTGGAATTCCTTCAGGAATTCCTCCTGGAATTCTTTCAGACACTCCTCCAGGAATTTCCTTATTAATTCCTCTTGGGATTGCTTCCGTGATTGCTGGGGTTTCCTCAGGGTTTACTCAGGGTTTACTACAGGGGATTCTCTAGGGATTCCTCCAGGGATTCCTCCAAGAGTTCCTCCAGGGATTCCTCTGCGAATTTATGCAGGAATTCCTCCAGGAATTCCTACAGGCATGTCTTCATGAATTCATCCAGGCATTGCTTAAGGGGCTGCTGCAGGCATTCATCCAGGTATTCCTCAAGGGGTTCCATCAAGCATTCCTCTAGGGAATCTTCTAGGGATTGCTCTAGGGATTCTTGCAGGAATTCCTCCAGGCATTCCTTCAGGAGTTTGTGCAGGAATTCTTCCAGGGATTTCCATAGAGATTCCTCCAGATATTCCTCTAGACTTTCCTCCAGGCATTCCTCCAAGATCGCATCCAGGAATTTCTCAAGGGACTCCTCAAAGGATTCCTTCAGGAATTACCCCTGGAATTCCTACACGAATTTTTCCAGGAATTCCTTCAGCAATTCTACAGCAATTTCTCCAGGAAATCCTCCAAGGGTTCCAAGGGAAATCCTCCACTGGAATACTTCTCAGAATTTATTCAGGCATCCATAAATCCCTCCAGGAATTTCATCAGGGTTTCCTCTAGGAATCCCTTCCTCAAGAGGTTTCTCTAGGCAGTCCTCCAGGGATTCTTCCAGGAATTTCCCTAGGCGTCCTTCCAGGAATTCCTCCAGACATTCCTCAAGGATTTCACCCTGGGACTTCTCCAGGAATTTCTCCAAGAATTCCTCCAGGAATTACCCCAGGCATTTCTACGCGAATTCCTCCAGGAATCATTTCAATCCTCCAGAAGTTCCTACAGCGATTCCTCCAGGAATCTTTCTAGAAATACTCCAGGGATTCCTTCAGTAATTCTTTCACAAATTTCTCCAGGATTTTTTCCAGGGTTTTCTCCAGATATTTTTCCAGGTTTTCTTTTCTCCAGGGATTCCTCCAGGGATTGCTCTAAGGATTCCCCTTGGGATTTGGCCCGGGATTCCTCTAGGCATTCCTCCAGAAATTGCTCTATGAATTCCTTCAGGACTTCCTCCAAACTTTCTTCTAGGAATTCACCCAGGAATTTCGACGAGAATTCCCTCAGGAATTTTCCAGGTGTTCCTCCATGAATTCTCCTAGAATTCCTTCAAAATTCCATCAGGGCTTCCTACAGGAATCCCTTCCTCACGGGATTTCTCTTTACATTCCTATAGGGATTCCTCCAGACATTCCTCCAGGATTTCATCCTGGAATTCCTCCAAAACTTTCTTCAGGAATTATCCCAGGAATTTCTACACTAATTCCTCCAGGAATCACTCCAGGAAATCCTCCAGAAATTCCTACTGCGATTTTTCATAGAATTTTTCCAGAAATACTCCAGGGATTTCTCCAGGAATTCCTCTAGGAATTCAACAGGCGAGCTTTATTCAACGTATTGTACAAAATACAACAGCATCACTGCTGAAGAGTTAAATAATGCTTTTAAATATAATGTTATTATATTAAATTTCATCGTGTTGCGTTTAATTACAAAAGCTAGTACGTATAAATTTGCTACGCGTGCTTGCCCCCCCCCTGACCAAAAAGCTGGCTACGCCCTTGCCTCCTGGGATTCCTCCACGAATTCCTTCAGAAAATCCTAAAGAAATTTCTCCTGGAACTCTTCCAAAAATGCCTCCAGGAATTCCTCGACAAATTCTTCCAGAGATTTCTTCAGGGACTCCTCCATGGATTCTTTAATAAATTCCTCGAAAAGTTCCTCCAGACATTACACCAGGATGCTTGAAAAATTTCTGCAGAAATTCCTCAAAGAATTCCTCCAGAAATACCTCCAGAAATTCTTCCAGAGATTGCTCCAGGAGTTCCTCCAAAGACTCCTCTAGGAATTTCAACTAGAATTCCACCAAGATTTCCTCCACGAAAAAAAAGGAATTTCTCCCGGAATTCTTCCAGGAATTTCTCGATGAATTCTTTCACCAGTAATTCCTCAAGAAATTCTTCAATAAACTCCTCCAAAAATCCCTTCCAAAAATTTTGCATCCCAGATGGCTGGAAATTTGTGAGAATCTACGGAGTTCCAGAAAAAAAAAAATTTTTTTCGTGAAACTACTGATTTCTTAAAACATTAGAGATTTTTTTTATAATTCTAAGCATACATCCCAGATTTCTAGGAATTTCGGAGGATCTTAAGGTCCAGGTTTTCAGAAATAATTTGAATATTTTTTGTGAAGCTATTGATTTCTTAAAAATTAAAGAGGAAATTTTCTGCATTGAAAATGATAGAGGGAATGTTCTGTATTGAAAATGATAGAGAATATTTTCTATCATTCCAAGAATACATCCTAGATAGTTGTGAATTTCTTAGAATTGTTACCGGTTTTCAGAATATTTATTTTATTATTTCTCGTGGTGCCTCTGATTTCTGAAAATAATTAAGACTATTTTCTGATGTATTTTAAACAATGGGCATTTCTTAGAATCTTTATGGATGTTCAGAAATCATTTAAATATATTTCGTGGAACTAATGATCCTGATAGCTCCTGTAAGAATCTCAGAAGGAATTCCTGAAGGATTATGGAGTAATCCCTGAAAAAAATGCTAAAGAAGTTCCCCTGGACAAACTGTTTTAGGAATCTCTGGAGAAACTTCTGGAGGAATTCCAGAAGGAACTAATGGAGATATCATTTAAAAAAATCATGGAGAAACTTTCAAAGAAACTAGCGTCCACCGCATGTAAACAGAGGCGCCATTAACATTGTGACAGCAGTGGAGTTATGTCAAACACACAAGGCTACGGTGGCGCTATCTGCTCATTCCATAGCGGACGTTTCAGTTATTTTAGTGATCCATTCCTCGAGAAATTCCCAAAGAAATTTCTCCCAGAACTCCTCCAGGGATTCCTCCAGGGACTCTTCCATGGATTCTTCCAGGAATTTCTTCAACAATTCCTCCAAGGATTCATCCATGAATTTCTTCAAAAATTCCTCAAAAATTCCTCCAGGAATTCCTTAAGAAATTTCTCGAGAAGTTCCTCCAGACATTACTCCAGGATGCTTCAAATTTTTTTGCGGAAATTCCTCAAAATTTCTCAGAATTTCTCCAAAAAATCCTACAGGAATTCCTCCAGAAATACATCCAGAAATTCTTCCACGGATTGCTCCAGGAGTTACTCCATGAATTTCTCCAAAAATTCGTCCAGAAATACCTCCAGAAATTCCTCCAGGGGGAGTTCCTCCAGGAAATTTTTGAAGAAATTCTTGCAATGATTTCTTCAGGAATTCCTCCAGGGATTCATCCATGATTTTTTTTCAGAAATTTCTAAAAAAAACCTCCTGGAATTCCTACATAAATTCCTCGAGGAGTTCCTCCACACATACATCCTGGAATTACTTTAGGAAACCTTCAATATTTTTCCAGAAAATCCTCAATGAATTCCTCCAAAAATTGCTTCAGGAATTCCTTCAGAAATACCTTCAGGAATTCCACCGTCAGGTGTTCCTCCAGAAAATTCTCTAGGAATTTCTGCCAGAATTCCTCCAAGATTTCTTCCAGAGATTCCTCCACGGATTCCTTCAGAAAATCCTAAAGAAATTTCTCCCGGAACTCCTCTAGGAATTCCTCGAGAAATTCCTTCACTAATTCCTCGAGAAATTCCTCCAGGGGTTCCTCCAGGAACTCCTCCATGGATTTCTCCAGAAATTTCCCCAGGCATTTCTTCAGGAAATCCTCCAGTATTTCGTACAGGAATTCCTCCATAAACTCCTCCAAAAATTCCTTCAGGAATTCCGAAATACTTTCAGGAACTCCTACAGGGACTACTCCAGGAATTCCACAAGGTATTCCTCCAGAAAATCCTCTAGGAATTTCTGCCAGAATTCCTCCAACATTTCCTCCAGTTATTCCTCCACGAATTCCTTCAGAAAATCCTAAAGAAATTTCTGCTGAAACTCCTCCAGAATTCCTCCAGGAGTTCCTTGAGAAGTTCCTCCAGGAATTCCTCGACAAATTCTTCCAGGGATTCCTCCATGGATTCCGCCAGGAATCTCTTCAGAAATTCCTTAAGGAATTCCTTAACAAATTTCTCGAAGAGTTCTTCCAGACATTACTCCAGGATGCTTCAAAAATGTCTGCAGAAATTTTTCAAAGAATTCTTCCAGAAATACCTCCAGAAATTCTCCCAGGGATTGTTGCAGGAGTTCCTCCAAAGACTCCTCCAGAAAATTCTCTCCAGGAGTTCCTTGAGAAGTTCCTCCAGGAATTCCTCGACAAATTCTTCCAGGGATTCCTCCATGGATTCCGCCAGGAATCTCTTCAGAAATTCCTTAAGGAATTCCTTAAGAAATTTCTCGAAGAGTTCTTCCAGACATTACTCCAGGATGCTTCAAAAATGTCTGCAGAAATTCCTCAAAGAATTCTTCCAGAAATACCTCCAGAAATTCTCCCAGGGATTGTTGCAGGAGTTCCTCCAAAGACTCCTCCAGAAAATTCTCTAGGAATTTCAGCTAAAATTCCACCAAGATTTCCTCCACGGATTCCTTCAGAGGAATTTCTCCCAAAAGGAATTCCTCCCGGAACTCTTCCAGGAATTTCTCGAGGAATTCTTTCAGGGATTCCTCCAGGAATTTCTCCAGCAATTGTTCCAGGCATTCATCCATGAATTTTTTCATGAATTCCTCAAAAAATTCTTCCAGAAATTCCACCAGTAATTCTTACAGGAATTCCTCAAGAAATTCTTCCATACTCCTCCAAAAGTTCCTACAGGAATTCCGCTAGAAATGCCTCCAGAAGCTCCTACAGGGATTCCTCCTGGAATTCCACAAGTTATTTCTCCATAAAATCCTCTAGGAATTTCTGCCAGAATTCCCCCAAGATATCCTCGTGTTATTCCTCCAGGAATTCCTCCAGAAAATTCTGAAGAAATTTCTCACGGAACTTTTCCAGGAATTCCTCCAGGAATTTCTCCAGAGATTCCTCCAGGGATTCTTTCATGAATTCCTCCATGAATTGCTCCAGGAATATTTTCAGAAATTCTTCCAGGGATCCATAAATTCCTCCAAAATTTCCTCCAGAAATACCATCAGGAATTCCGCCAGGGATTGTTCCAGGAGTTCCTCCAGAAAATCCCCTAGTAATTTCTGCTAGAATTCCACCAAGATTTGCTTCAGGGATTTCTCCAGGAATTGCTCCACGGATTCCTCTGGAAAATAATAAGGGAATTTCTCCCGGAACTCTTCCAGAAAATCCTACATGGATTCGTCCATGGATTCTTGTAGGAGTTTTTCCAGGAATTAATCCATGATTTTTTTTGTTCAAAAATGCCTCAAAACATTCCTCCAGGAAGTCCTCCGATAATTCCTACAGGAATTCCTTAAGGAATTTCGCCATGAACTCCTCCAAAAATTCCTTCAAGAATGCTGCCAGAAATACCTCCAGGAACTCCTACAGGGATTCCTCCAAGAATTCTACAAGGAATCCTCGAGGAATTTCCGCCAGGATTGCCCGATAATATCCTCGAGTTATTCCTCCAGAAATTCTTCCACGGATTGCTCCAGGAGTTACTCCATGAATTTCTCCAAAAATTCGTCCAGAAATACCTCCAGAAATTCCTCCAGGGGGAGTTCCTCCAGGAAATTTTTGAAGAAATTCTTGCAATGATTTCTTCAGGAATTCCTCCAGGGATTCATCCATGATTTTTTTTCAGAAATTTCTAAAAAAAACCTCCTGGAATTCCTACATAAATTCCTCGAGGAGTTCCTCCACACATACATCCTGGAATTACTTTAGGAAACCTTCAATATTTTTCCAGAAAATCCTCAATGAATTCCTCCAAAAATTGCTTCAGGAATTCCTTCAGAAATACCTTCAGGAATTCCACCGTCAGGTGTTCCTCCAGAAAATTCTCTAGGAATTTCTGCCAGAATTCCTCCAAGATTTCTTCCAGAGATTCCTCCACGGATTCCTTCAGAAAATCCTAAAGAAATTTCTCCCGGAACTCCTCTAGGAATTCCTCGAGAAATTCCTTCACTAATTCCTCGAGAAATTCCTCCAGGGGTTCCTCCAGGAACTCCTCCATGGATTTCTCCAGAAATTTCCCCAGGCATTTCTTCAGGAAATCCTCCAGTATTTCGTACAGGAATTCCTCCATAAACTCCTCCAAAAATTCCTTCAGGAATTCCGAAATACTTTCAGGAACTCCTACAGGGACTACTCCAGGAATTCCACAAGGTATTCCTCCAGAAAATCCTCTAGGAATTTCTGCCAGAATTCCTCCAACATTTCCTCCAGTTATTCCTCCACGAATTCCTTCAGAAAATCCTAAAGAAATTTCTGCTGAAACTCCTCCAGAATTCCTCCAGGAGTTCCTTGAGAAGTTCCTCCAGGAATTCCTCGACAAATTCTTCCAGGGATTCCTCCATGGATTCCGCCAGGAATCTCTTCAGAAATTCCTTAAGGAATTCCTTAACAAATTTCTCGAAGAGTTCTTCCAGACATTACTCCAGGATGCTTCAAAAATGTCTGCAGAAATTTTTCAAAGAATTCTTCCAGAAATACCTCCAGAAATTCTCCCAGGGATTGTTGCAGGAGTTCCTCCAAAGACTCCTCCAGAAAATTCTCTCCAGGAGTTCCTTGAGAAGTTCCTCCAGGAATTCCTCGACAAATTCTTCCAGGGATTCCTCCATGGATTCCGCCAGGAATCTCTTCAGAAATTCCTTAAGGAATTCCTTAAGAAATTTCTCGAAGAGTTCTTCCAGACATTACTCCAGGATGCTTCAAAAATGTCTGCAGAAATTCCTCAAAGAATTCTTCCAGAAATACCTCCAGAAATTCTCCCAGGGATTGTTGCAGGAGTTCCTCCAAAGACTCCTCCAGAAAATTCTCTAGGAATTTCAGCTAAAATTCCACCAAGATTTCCTCCACGGATTCCTTCAGAGGAATTTCTCCCAAAAGGAATTCCTCCCGGAACTCTTCCAGGAATTTCTCGAGGAATTCTTTCAGGGATTCCTCCAGGAATTTCTCCAGCAATTGTTCCAGGCATTCATCCATGAATTTTTTCATGAATTCCTCAAAAAATTCTTCCAGAAATTCCACCAGTAATTCTTACAGGAATTCCTCAAGAAATTCTTCCATACTCCTCCAAAAGTTCCTACAGGAATTCCGCTAGAAATGCCTCCAGAAGCTCCTACAGGGATTCCTCCTGGAATTCCACAAGTTATTTCTCCATAAAATCCTCTAGGAATTTCTGCCAGAATTCCCCCAAGATACACTGAGCGAAACAAGAATAGTACCACCATGTTTTTCCACAGCAATTTTAGAATATCCAAACCAATTCAATTTTTTGCAGTGTAGGAAGTTATTTCAATCTGTTTTACAGCTTTCCTGTTAATAACGTTCTAAATATTGTGGACCATTTTCGTTTAAGTCGAACAATTCATGAAAAAATTAGCGAAATAAAAATAGCACCACTTTAGCTTTTGATCAACGTTTATTTATATTCAAACAAAAAACGAATTCAATCAAAGTTTTAGTAACTTAGTAGTGAGTGTACGAGCCATTGTTTCGAATGACTTCAATGAGCCGTGATTTCATAGACAAAATCAACTTTTCCAGCGTAGTCTGCTCGATCTGCTCCCAGCATTCACGAATACGACGTTTCAGCATGTTAACGTTGTCAAATTGTTTCCCGTTTTCATAAACGCGCCGAGCAAGAATAGACCAAAGGTTTTCTATGGGATTCAGATCCGGAGAACATGACGGCCACTCGAGAACTTCTATGTTTTTATCAGAAAACCACGCTTTAGTCATCTTAGAGTTGTGAATCGCGGCATTATCCTGTTGGAAAACGAAGTGTGGGCCCATCAATGCCTCGCCGTGCTCAATTAGGCTTATTTCCAGCATTTCAATGTAATCCTCCGACTTCATTTTTGTTGAGATCCACGCCAATGGAAGCTTTCCCCGGAATGAGAAAGCTCCCCAAACCATCAGAGTACCACCACCAAAGTTCCGGCTCATTTTAACATCCGGATCTTTCCGGAGATCGTGCCAGTAGCATTGCCAACCATCTGGACCATCAAGGTTGAACTTTTTTTCGTCCGAAAAGATCACATTTTTCCATTCGTCCGTCCAGGAAATATACTTATCAGCGAAATGAAATCGATGCAGCTTATGCTGCTTTGTCAAGTTGGGCTTGCCGAGCCTTTTGTGCCACTTCAAGTTTTCGTTGCTCGACAGGATTGTCTGCACACGTCTTGTTGTCACCGGAAATTGTAATTCTGCTCGAATTTGTGATGCTGTTCTTTTCTGATTCACTGCTTCTCTATAAATCCGTCGCTTATCCCTCTCCGTGAGCTTGCTTTTCGTCCCACGTTTGTCTGTGCGACGACCATTTTCGGGGTTTTTCAGGAACCGCACGACTACGGAATGTGATCGCATGATTCTTCGACCGATTTCTCTAGAAGAGAGGCCTGCATCATGGTAAGTTTTAATTTTTACTCTTTCTTCGGAAGTAAGATGTTGCGCACGACCCATTGCTGCTAGACTACAGAAAAACAAAGGTTTGTTTCGACTCTATTTGAACCACAACTTCACACCCGATAGGAACTGACTGCAACTGACGCAAAACCAAAACAAACACCTGTCAAAATTTGCACAGGATGCTTCCGTCTCATGGTGGTGCTATTTCTATTTCGCTCTGTTTTCATGAATTTTTCGGCTGAAATATAAATGGTGCATAATAATTTGAATGTAGTGAACTGAAAAGTTACGAAGCGCTTTATACTATCATTCCTGACTGAAAATAGCACAACTGATATTGAAGTTTCAAAAATATTGTCGAAAAACTCGGTGGTGCTATTCTTGTTTCGCTCAGTGTATCCTCGTGTTATTCCTCCAGGAATTCCTCCAGAAAATTCTGAAGAAATTTCTCACGGAACTTTTCCAGGAATTCCTCCAGGAATTTCTCCAGAGATTCCTCCAGGGATTCTTTCATGAATTCCTCCATGAATTGCTCCAGGAATATTTTCAGAAATTCTTCCAGGGATCCATAAATTCCTCCAAAATTTCCTCCAGAAATACCATCAGGAATTCCGCCAGGGATTGTTCCAGGAGTTCCTCCAGAAAATCCCCTAGTAATTTCTGCTAGAATTCCACCAAGATTTGCTTCAGGGATTTCTCCAGGAATTGCTCCACGGATTCCTCTAGAAAATAATAAGGGAATTTCTCCCGGAACTCTTCCAGAAAATCCTACATGGATTCGTCCATGGATTCTTGTAGGAGTTTTTCCAGGAATTAATCCATGATTTTTTTTTGTTCAAAAATGCCTCAAAACATTCCTCCAGGAAGTCCTCCGATAATTCCTACAGGAATTCCTTAAGGAATTTCGCCATGAACTCCTCCAAAAATTCCTTCAAGAATGCTGCCAGAAATACCTCCAGGAACTCCTACAGGGATTCCTCCAAGAATTCTACAAGGAATCCTCGAGGAATTTCCGCCAGGATTGCCCGATAATATCCTCGAGTTATTCCTTCAGGGATTCCTCCACTCTGCATGTGTTCTTCCAGAAAATCCAGAATTTTTTTTTCACGGAACTCTTCCAGGAATTCCTTCAGGATTCCTCCAAGAATTCTTTAATGGATTCCTCCAGGAATTTCTTCAGGGATTCCTCCAGAAAATTCTAAAGGAATTTCTCCCGGAACTCTTTCAGGAATTCCTTTAAAAAATCCCCTAGAAATCCTTTAAAAAATACCTTCAGATGTTCCTCGAGGTGTTTCTCCAGACATTCCTCCTGGAAGCCTCAAAAATTTCCCCAGTAATTTCTCAAAGAATTTCTCCAGGAGTTCTTTCACAAATTCCTTCAGGAATTCCTCCATAAATTCTTTCAAAAATACCACCAGATATTCCTCCAGGGATTTTTCTAGGAATTATTTAAGGAATTCTTCCAGAACATCTTCTAGGAATTTCTGCCAGAATTCCTCCAAGCTTTCCTCCATGGATTTCTCCAGAAAATCGTAAAGGAATTTCTCCCAAACACTTCCTGGAATTCTTCCAAGAATTCCTCGAGAAATTCCTCTAGGGATTCCTCTATGAATTTCTCCATGGATTCCTCCAGAGATCGATTCATGTATTTCTTCTGAAATTCCTCAAAAAAATCCTCCAGAAATTCCTCCAAGGGACCTCAAATATTTCTCCAGAAATTCCTCAGAGAATTCCTTCAGTAATTTCTCTAGGAATTCCTCCATAAATTTCTTCAAATAAGCCTTAAGGAATTCCTCCACAAATACCTCCAGGAATTCCTCCAAAAAAAAATCCAGGGATTCCTCCAGGAATTTTTCCAGGTTTTCCTCCAGAAAATCCTGCCAGATTTTCCCCAAGATTTTCTCTAAGGATTCCTCCACTAATTCCTTCAGTAATTCCTCCACGGACTCCTCCAGAAAATCCTAAAGCAATTTTTCCCGGTACTCTTCCAAGAACTCCTCAAGGGATTCCTTTAGGATTTTATTCAGGAATTTCTCCAGGAATTTCTTAAGAAATGTTTTAAAAGTTCCTCCAGGTTTTCCTAAAGGAATTCGTTCAGAAATTTCTCGAAGAACTCCTCCAGAAATTCTTCAGGCAAGCCTCAAAAATTTCTCCAGAAATTCTTCAAAGAAAATCCTACAGGAACTACTCCAGAAATTCCTACAGCAATTCTTCCATATATTCCTCCAAAAATTCCTTCAGGAATTTCTACCAGAACTCCAACAAGATATCCTCTAGGAATTCCTACACGGGTTCCTCAAGAAAATCCATATGTGCTACATCTTCCTCTTCTTCTTTGTGGCCCTACGTTCCCTCTACGTTTTACTGTAACTTGGCATGCCTTATCTTCAACTTAGTGATCTTTGAGCACTTCCAAAGTTGTGATACAGTAAATATTACGTGTATTTCATTCTTGTATTATACATTTTAATAACATGCCCCCTTTTTTTTTCATTTACAGGTACCTAGCACACGGATCTTCTGTTTATGTTACGTCCAGGCTGTTCCGTATGGGGGTGTCCACCGTTCGGATGATTGTGCAGGAAGTGTGCGATGTACTGTGGCGAACGTTGGTAACAGAATACATGCCTGAAGTCAGCGAAAATGACTGGAAGAAGTACAGTCAAGAATTCAATGACGTTTGGAATTTTCCAAATTGTTGTGGATCGATTGACGGGAAACATGTGGCAATACAGTGTCCACCCAATAGTGGATCATTGTTTTATAATTATAAGCAATTCCACTCCATCAACTTGATGGGAGTATGCGATGCAAGCTATAATTTTATTGCTGTGGACATCGGTGGCTACGGAGGCAATAGCGACGGTGGGATATTGGCTAGTTCGGAGTTTGGCCGACGGTTGCTGAATAATCAGCTGAATCTACCCGCTCCATGTCAATTGCCAAACTCTAGTGAAATACTGCCCCATTTCATTGTGGGAGATGCGGCGTATCCGCTGAAAAATAACCTTTTCAGGCCGTACCCGGGCTCGAACTTGCCAGCGCAACAAGAAACATTCAATAATCGGTTGTCTAGGGCCAGAAGGACAATAGAGAATGCGTTTGGCATCCTTGTCGCCCGATGGAGAATATTGAAAAACACACTCATTATGTTTCCTAGCTCCGCTGAAACTATTGTCAAGGCCTGCGTTATTCTCCATAATTTCGTGAAGCGTCATTCATCCACCGAATATTGCCCGGCCGGATTCGTAGACCGTTTGGATAACGCCGGAAACATAGTGGAACCGGGTGAGTGGCGCACCCTCGTAGAACCATTGAGCAGTATTCCCGCTTCGTCAATTCAAAAAGGCAATAACGCCGGAAGATCAGCAATCCAAAACCGAGATGTTTTGGCGAAATACGTAATGGAACATCCAATTTAACAGACATCCACCGTTCACATCTTCTTTCGTCTTTGATCGCTATCGGCGTCTAAATGCTCTTTGTCTGAACTTGGAAATCAAATGCGTTGCAGCACATTCTCATAAGATGAAGAAATTTATTATTATAATTGAATTCGACTTGTTTTTGACTCTAGCGTAGAATAGAAAACTAACCTAATAAATGCTGAAATAAAACATATACATATTTATAAATATAAAAACATGCGTATACAATTACTCTTGAATATAAGATCACTTCTTACATATTTGTATATTTCGTCCCATCCAACACTAGGCGTTACATAGGAACCTATAGGTTCCATGCATAAGTTTGCAATGCTGCTCGAAACTAGACCTGTGCGCCGACTTAATTTTGCTCGGCGGCGGCGTGAGGGCCATTTTTGGCCGGCGACGGCGGCGTCATCGGCGTCACGCCGGCGACCACTTTCGGCGGCGGTGGCGTGAATCGGCGTGACCGATGAATCAAGAATCTTTACCAGAAATCCCTGGTTGGAATTTTAGAGGAATCCAAGAAGGAATTACAGGAAAAATTCCTGGAGGAATCCCTGAAGAGATTCCAAGAGGAGTCCCCGAAGGATTTTCAGGAGGAATCCCTGAAGGAATTCCAAAAGGAATCCCTGAAGGAATTCTAAAGGGAATCCCTGAAGGAATTCCTGCAGGGATTTCTTAAAGAACTCGTGAAGGAATCCCTGCAGGAACTCCTGTATAAATCCCTCGAGAAACTTCTGCAGGAATCCCAGGTTGATAAAGAATCTCTCCAGTAGAGGTCCCTGTAGAAACTCCTGGGGAATCCCTGATTTTGAATCCCAGAAGAAATTCCAGAAAGAATCCCCTAAACAATTCCAAGAGCAATTCCCGAAGGAGTTCCAAGAGGAATTCCCGAAGGAATACCAGGAGCAATCCCTGAAGGAATCGCAGGAAGATTCCAGGTGGAATTCTTGAAAGAATTTCAAGAGGAATCACCAAAGGCATTCCTGGAGGAATCTCCGAAGTAATTCCAGGAAAAATCCCTGAGGTAGTTCCAAAAGGATTCCCTGAAAGAATTCAAGAAGGAATCTAAAAAAAAATAGGATGAATCCCCGAATGAATTCCAGAAAGAATCCCGGAAAGAATTCCAGGAGGAATTCTAAAAAGTTCCAGGAGGAATCCCAAAAAACTCCTGAAAAAATTTTTCAAGGAACTCCTGGAAGTATTCCCCAGGAACTCCTGGAGGAATTCCCGAGTGACTCCTGGAGAATTCCCAAGGAACTCCTGGAGGAATTCCCATGCGACTCCGGAAGGAATTTCTGGAAGGAACTCCTGGAGGAATTACCAAGCAACTCCTGGAGGAATTCTCAAGAAACTCCTGGAGTATTTCCCAAAAACTCCTGAAAAAAATCCCAAGGAACTCCTGGAAGTATTCCCCAGGAACTCCTGGAGGAATTCCCGAGCGACTCCCGGAGGAATTCCCAAGAAACTCCTGGAGAAATTCCCTAGGAACTCCTGCAGGAATTCCCAAAAAACTCCTGAAAAAATTCCCAAGGAACTCCTGGAGAAATTTCCCAGGAACTCCTGAAGAAATTTTCAAGAAACTCCTGGAGGTATTCCCGAGCGATTCCTGGAGAAATTCCCAAGGAACTATTGGAGAAATTCCCAAGGAACTCCTGGAGGAATTTCCGAGAATCTCCTGAAGAAATTCCCAAGGAACGCCTGAAGAAATTACTAAGGAACTCCTGCAAGAATTCCCGAGAAACTTCTAAAGAGATTCCCGAGGAACTCCTGGAAGAATTCCCAAGGAGCTCCTGTAGGAATTCCCGAGAAACTCCTGAAGAATTTCCCAAGTAACTCCTGGAAGTATTCCTCAGGAACTAATGATGGAATTACCAAGGAACTCCTGGAGGAATTCCCAAAAAAACTCCTGGAAAATTTTCAAGGAACTTCTGAAAGTATTCCCCAGGAACTCCTGGAGGAATTCCCGAGTGACTCCTGGAGAAATTCCCAAGGAACTCCTGCAGGAATTCCCATGCGACTCCTGAAGGAATTTCTGGAAGGAACTTCTGGAGGAATTACCAAGCAACTCCTGGAGGAATTCTCAAGGAACTCCTGGAGAAATTCCCAAAAACTCCTGAAAAAAATCCCAAGGAACTCCTGGAAGTATTCCCCAGGAACTCCTGGAGGAATTTGCGAGCCACTCCTGGAGCAATTCCCAAGAAACCCCTGGAGAAATTCCCTAGGAACTCCTGTAGGAATTCCCAAGGAGATCCTGGAGGAATTCTCAAGGAACTCCTGGAGTAATTCCCGAAAATCTCCTGAAAAAAATCCCAAGGAACTCCTGGAAGTATTCCCCTGGAGAATTCGCGAGCGACTCCTGGAGAAATTCCCAAGGAACTCCTGGAGGAATTCCCAAGGAACTCCTGGAGGAATTCCCATGCAACTCCTGAAGGAATCTCTGGAAGGAACTCCTGGAGGAATTACCAAGCAAATCCTGGAGGAATTCTCAAGGAACTCCTGGAGTAATTCCCAAAAATCTCCTGAAAAATATCCCAAGGAACTCCTGGAAGTATTCCCCTGGAGGAATTCCCGAGCGACTCCTGGAGAAATTTCCAAGGAACTCCTGGAGAAATTTCCTAGGAACTCCTGTAGGAATTCCCAAGGAACTCCTGGAGGAATTCCCATGGAACTCCTGGAGGAATTCCCATGCAACTCCTGAAGGAATCTCTGGAAGGAACTCCTGGAGGAATTACCAAGGAACTCCTGGAGGAATTCCCATGCGACTCCTGAAGGAATTTCTGGAAGGAACTCCTGGAGAAATTACCAAGCAACTCGTGGAGGAATTCCCAAGGAACCCCTGGAGTAATTCCCAAAAAACTCCTGAAAAAATTCCCAAGGAACTCCTGGAAGTATTCCCCAGGAACTCCTGGAGGCATTCCCATGCGACTCCTGAAGGAATTTCTGGAAGGAACTCCTGGAGGAATTAATTCCTTGGTAATTCCTTGGTAATTACCAAGCAAATCCTGGAGGAATTCTCAAGAAACTCCTGCAGTATTTCCCAAAAACTCCTGAAAAAAATCCCAAGGAACTCCTGGAAGTATTCCCCAGGAACTCCTGGAGGAATTCCCGAGTGACTCCTGGAGGAATTCCCGAGTGACTCCTGGAGGAATTCCCAAGAAACTGCTGGAGAAATTCCCTGGGAACTCCTGTAGGAATTCCCAAGGAACTCCTGAAAAAATTCCCAAGGAACTCCTGGAGAAATTTCCCAGGAACTCCTGAAGAAATTTCCAAGAAACTCCTGGAGGTATTCCCGAGCGATTCCTGGAGAAATTCCCAAGGAACTATTGAAGGAATTCCCAAGGAACTCCTGGAGGAATTCCCGAGAATCTTCTGAAGAAATACCTAAGGAACTCCTGCAAGAATTCCCGAGAAACTTCTAAAGAAATTCCCGAGGAACTCCTGGAAGAATTTCCAAGGAGCTCCTGTGGGAATTCCCGAGAAACTCCTGAAGAATTTCTCAAGTAACTCCTGGAAGTATTCCTCAGGAACTAATGAAGGAATTACCAAGGAACTCCTGGAGGAATTCCCAAAAAACTCGTAGAAAATTTTCAAGGAACTCCTGGAAGTATTCCCCAGGAACTCCTGGAGGAATTCCCGAGTGACTCCTGGAGAAATTCTCAAGGAACTCCTGGAGGAATTCCCATGCGACTCCTGAAGGAATTTCTGGAAGGAACTCCTGGAGGAATTACCAAGCAACTCCTGGAGGAATTCTCAAGGAACTCCTGGAGTAATTCCCAAAAACTCCTAAAAAAAATCCCAAGGAACTCCTGGAAGTATTCCCCAGGAACTCCTGGAGGAATTCGCGAGCCACTCCTGGAGCAATTCCCACGAAACTCCTGGAGAAATTCCCTAGGAACTCCTGTAGGAATTCCCAAGGAGATCCTAGAGGAATTCTCAAGGAACTCCTGGAGTAATTCCCAAAAATCTCATGAAAAAAATCCTAAGGAACTCCTGGAAGTATTCCCTGGAGGAATTCCCGAGCGACTCCTGAAGAAATTTCCTAGGAACTCCTGTTGGAATTCCCAAGGAACTCCTGGAGGAATTCCCAAGGAACTCCTGGAGGAATTTCCATGCAACTCCTGAAGGAATCTCTGGAAGGAACTCCTGGATGAATTACCAAGGAACTTCTGGAGGAATTCCCATGCGACTCCTGAAGGAATTTCTGGAAGGAACTCCTGGAGAAATTACCAAGCAACTCGTGGAGGAATTCCCAAGGAACCCCTGGAGTAATTCCCAAAAAACTCCTGGATTCTGGAATTCTCAAGGAACTTCTGGAAGTATTCCCCAGGAACTCCTGAAGGCATTCCCATGCGACTCCTGAAGGAATTTCTGGAAGGAACTCCTGGAGGAATTACCAAGCAACTCCTGGAGGAATACTTGCATGTTTGTTGACTTG
Organism: Aedes albopictus; assembly: GCF_035046485.1. Taxonomy (NCBI): domain Eukaryota; kingdom Metazoa; phylum Arthropoda; class Insecta; order Diptera; family Culicidae; genus Aedes; species Aedes albopictus. The sequence goes on along the minus strand of NC_085137.1, from coordinate 243,518,926 downwards.
CATGTTCAGGTTTAAAAATCACTTAAAAAAGTGGCCACGTTTCGGGATGATCTCGATTTCCAGAATATTTCCATTTGATTTGCAAAGTCATGATGTGTAAATCATGATGCATCATCATCATGATGTGTGTTATGTCGCATGTCATATTTAAATACCAATCACTTTCCCGGAAGAACCACGTTTCTGGAGTATCACCTAGAGGGTCAATGTGATCTATTTGAATCTTCTCAATTTTTACAGTGAGCTTGTGTTGCGTGAAGTTTGATATGGTGCATGTCAGCATAGTCGTATCAATTGCATTCGTTTTTTATTGTTTAATGTGTTTAAGATCACTCAAGTACACTATACAACTCCATCATTGGATTCGTACTGAAGACTTTCATACTGGTCGATCAGGCTGTTAGTCTTCGTGACAAATTCCACCTCCAATGAGCGAGCTACCTGCAAGGGCAGATGCTCCAATTGCTCGGCAAGGTATAGCGCAAATCGTTCATGCCTCAAACGTTTCATACCCCACCCGTCGACTCGCTCTTGCACGGTTTCCAGGAGATGCTGCATCTGCGTATCAACCACATCCGCCTTCCTTTTCTTTGCTCGTGAAGTTGTAGGCGTACTGGACAGGGTTGGTGTGTCGTACTCTTCTTCAGCCGCAGTTTCGTCATGGTCCGGCAGATCATCCTCCAGAATAGCTGGTGGTCGTGCTTCCGATTGTGAGTTTTGCTGAGTGCTCGATTGAGAGCAAGGCTGCGAATAGTTCGATGAAGTCCTTTAACAGTAAAAAATAATATATATTAATGTGTGATTGTTATGAAATGGAAACTTCAATAAAATTTACGGTCTTGCTTCCATATGGGTAGCCAGGAACAAGAGTTCTTCATATAGAGGCCACGCCGGGCTGGAACTGGCTCCTGCTCCTGATCGAGACTCGTCAGCCTGCTTGCGAGCCAAGCTCCCAAAGCGATCCCGCAAGCTTCTCCATCTGGCTTTCACTTGATCAACTGAAATAAGATCCATGTTATTTATAGTCAATTTATAAGCAAAACTATTTTTTTTACCTGTTTTATTCAATTCAACTGCGATTGCATTCCAAATTGATTCTTTTTTTTGAACGTTGCGGTAGTCCTTAGCAGATTTCGCGTACAAACACGGGTTTTCCTTAACTAATAGGATTAGTTTTTCTTCAAAACTAGCCATTTTATTCTTGTTCCGGTTCTGAGTAGTGGTTTTGAAATTCTGTCAACAATGCTGGTCGCTGAGTTGCAGTACGTCAACTTTGAAAATTTTCAAAGTTTAGAACGACTTCAGCGTTTTTAGTACAATGACGTACGTCACGCAACGCATCATTGTGACTTGCTGCACTGAAAACCATTGCTTCAAACCGAGCTGTCAGTTAACGCTGAAGTCGAAGTCGACGCTGACGGACCATTGTGGCCCGCGCTTAAGGGCAAAATACTGTGGATGGCCCGTGTTGGTAGCAGTTGAAATGGTTTGGGTTTATGTCGGTAAAGCAAATCCTTCTACTTCGTTGATGTAGCAATTGGTCTCCAACTATCTGAGTTTTTTTATATTTCACCTAAGCATATTTTCTACTCATTGTTTGGAGAAGCAAAAAATATTGTTCGTTCTTTTTGTACTAGCAAACTGAATGTTTAAGCTTTGTTAAATTTGGAGGAGTTCTAGAAACATATTGTCTGAAGATCCGTAGCACAGTTCTTCATGTGTGCATTATGAAATTGCATAATGTCATTTTAAAACAATACTCTTCCGTTCTTCAAATAATACCCCAGACAAACCGGCTTGATTGCTGTGTCAATATTTTTCGCCCAGTCGCAACCGACTCGGTCATCGACCGACATGTACTCACTTAAGATTTCACATTTGGCAAACAATTCGAAACCCCGAAAACCATGTCGAAACTGCCTGCCGTCGTCATCGTAGTCGCCGCACCGCCTTCAAGCGGTTATCAACGCGAATTTTGTTTTTAATCATTTGAGTCATAAAATCTCGCTCCGTCGTCGTCGTTTTACCCTCTCTCAATGCAATGACGGACAACAGTTCAGCGCCTTGTGTACACAGCTTGGCGGATCTTTCGCGATTTTTTTTTATCACCACGGGTCAATATTGTAAACTCTAATTAAACATGCACCAGCTGTTGTCATAGTCGTGTCGCGTCGCGCCGATTTGTTTGGGCTGTTTCGCTAAAATGTTTATCCTCAATAGCACGAAGTTTATATTGAGCTGAGTTTTGTAAATGGCGTTAAAAGATAGGGAGGTTGCATTGAAATTTCAATTGCTCGGCGCGAAAGATGTTTTCTGATTTATGATAATGAAAGTCTGCTTTTTTGAGACATGCACAGGTCGTAAAAGTTTTCGTTTTTTTCTGATCAGGAATCTATTTGGACTTTAATAGCTTACCCATCATACCAACGTTTTTTTTTTCTGATTCTTGAAATGCAAACTAAATACACTTTAGGCTTTCCAAAATTGGCACCTAATCGAATACCGCAGTCGCACATTTATTTATTTTAAGAAGGTGTGAAAAATACTCGCCAATTTCACATTCGAATCACGTTTCCTTGCCGTGAATCGAGGACCCTCCTATCAGTGATGTATGAAATCGTTTCTACAAATGTGCCAAATAGATTGTTTTCAATCGCGTATACCCACTTCAGTGCAATATACATATCTCTTGTTCAAGAAACTCGCTCGAAACCGGCTCTACTCAACCCAATGACGACGACGACCGCTTGCCTGTCGATCGAAGATGGATTAATTCCTCTCCAAACGGGTGTAAATTTGCAAATCTAATTTTAGCTCTCCAGTTCTTCGCGAACTGTTCAAACGTTGGTTGGCGCGTTGATTGTAATCCTTTTTGAATATTAATGCAATGTTTTTGTTTTCTCGTTTGTCTTTCCAGGTAAGATGCCAGAACGGCCCATTCCCGGGGTGTTGTTGACCCATTTTGCGTCGCATTGTTGTGGGGTAAGGTATCTGAAATCTTTATTATTTTGTATGTCAAACAAATACGTCGAGTGTGAGATAATGAACAAATGAAGACGGGCTTATTTTCTTGTATGGTGATCTCTTCAGACGACTGGTGATTGGTAATTTAATAAATTGATGGTCTCATTTTCAGGAATTTTAGCAAATACCTATATTTGTTTTTTTTTTAGTTCACACATCCATTCTAAATGTTTTTTGATATTTTTTTTTTTTTTTGAAATTTCTTCCAGATTTTTAGCAAGTATTCCAAGAACCTAACCTTCAGGTTTATCGTAGAGTATTCATCAGAAATCCTTTCCTTTGTTCAATTTTGGGAAAAAATACCACTAGAGATTATTTCCGAAATTCCTCTGTTATTTCGGAAATAATCTCAGTTTGTAATTATAAAAAAATGTCAGGAGAAATTAGCGAAGAAATTATTCTATGAAATTTCAAAAGATTTTTGCTGATAAATTTCTGAACTGGTTGAACGAAAATGCAAAGTTTCCAAAAGCTTTGAATGAATTTTAAAAGAAACCATTGGATAAATTTTCGAAGAAATCATTCCAGAAATTCTCGAAAGAATGTGTCGACAGATTACTCCCTACATATAAATTACTCAAAAAGGCACAGTTTTGTATGCCCCATTTAAAATATAAACCGATCGAATGATTGCAAAACTAAATGACTTCTTAATACTCCATAGAAGATGGAATCATAGAAAATTGTCGATCAATTTTAATTCAAGAATAAAAAAATCTTAAATTCCTACAACGCCTCTGAAATCGCCTGGAACACCCCTGAATCTATCTGAAACACCCCTGGAACCACTTGAGAAATCTGGAACACCCCTGAAACGCCCTTTAAATCCTCTGAAACCCCTGGAATACCCTGAAACTCTTGGAATTCCCCTAACATCCCCTGGAACATCCCTTTGAAAATCCCTTGAACGCCCCTGAAACCTTCTGGAATGCCCCCTGAAATTCCCTGGAACATCATTTCAACTTTCCTGAAATCTATTGAAATGCAAGGCTTCTGAAATCATCTGGAACTCTCCTTAACCCATTGAAACGCCCCTGAGCAGTGCTTTTCCAAAGTTTCTTATGGTGATGCAAACAAATTTCCAAGAAATTTGAAAAATATGTATAATGGAGAAAATGATCAACGTTAAAAAAATAAAAACCCACTAGAAATAACCTGAGTTCCTGAAAACTTCTAAGAATGCTCCTGAAATTTACAGGGCACCACTGAAACGCTCCTGAATCCCCCTGTGACGCCTTGTGAATCCCTTAAATCCACCGGAACGCCCCTGAAACTACTAGAAAACCCATGGAATGCCACTTAAACCCCTTGGAACACCACTGCAACACCTGGAGCGCCACTGAAATCCTCCGAAACGCCCCTAAACGGCTTGAAAACCCCGTCTCTAAAATGCCCTAGAACACCCCTAAAACTTGTTAGAAACCATTGAAATTCCCTGGAACGCCCCTGAAACTCTCTGGAACATTCTCGAAACTCCTTGAGAACCCCTGGTACGTCTCTTAACCAACGTTATGCTCCCGAAACACCCTAAAAACTATTAGAACGCCCCTGAAACCCGCTGAAACCTGCAACACATTAAAAAGTATTTCGTGCTGAACTCACCTAGTGCAAAAAACCACGTTAATAAAGACAAAAACACCTTGAAAACCTCTGTAATCGCCTGGAATCACCACTCTAATGCCCCGGACCCTCCTGAAACTCCCTGGAACGCCCTTAAAATCCCTTGGAAACTCTTGAAACACTTCTGAAATTCTCCGGAACACACATACAACCCTTTTAAAACCCTTGGAACACCCCTGAAATCCCCTGCAACACCACTGGAATCCCTTTAAACACCCTAGAACGCCCCTGAAATCTCGTGTAACACCCCTGAAATCACCTGGAAAACCCCTGTACGCCCATGAAATCTATTCCCGTGGAACGTCCTGTGCAACTTCCTGGAACGTCCTGGAATACCTCTGATACTGGAACGCCCCTGAAATCGAGAAGAAATCTGAGACGTTACACCAAGAAGGAAAAGATTTATAGTTTTGGTATACATCATTATTCTCGTGGCTAACTCCAAACTTATAACTCATTTCATGCGTTTATGTATTTCAGCCTTTTTTGTTTTTAGCCTTATGTTACGATTCTATAGTTTCAGCCTTTCGTATTCAGCCTTTTGTGCATTCAGTCTTTTGTAATTCAGCCTGATGTTATCATCCCCTTTTCACCTGATCCGCCCACCTTGTGTGCAGCCGTCCAGGTCTTCTTGTACCCTCCGGATCTCTTCCGCATTTTAGTTTTGCTGGGTTGTTGTCCGGCATTCTTACTACATGCCCTGCCCATCGTATCCTTCCAGGTTTTGCATGTCCTCCTCGAGCATAGTCGAAGTCTCGTGCCCGTGAAAAACCGTGCTCGTGGTGCATGGTGCACATGTGTATTTCTTGGCTAACATTGTTGTCTGCCGTTAATAAGGATGCGAGGTGGACGAAGCTCTCCGCCATCTCCAAAGTGTCCCCGTCTATCGTAACACTGCTGCCTAGGCTGATCCTCTCGTTCGCGGTTCCTCCAGCCAACATGTAGGGTCTGGGACCATTTGGGCAGGAGCACCTATTTTGGGCACTTGCTGCTATAACTCAGTCAATTTTGAACCGATTGATTTAATTTCTGAGACACGATCAGATACGCACAGTATCTAGCCATGTGCAAAAATTCAAGTCAATCGATTTGAAATTGACTGAGTTATAGCAGCAAGTGTCCAAAATAGGTGCTCCTGCCCAAATGGTCCCAGACCCTACTTTGTTTTTGAAGCGTTCGCCATCAGTCCGACCTTTGCTGCTTCACGTTTCAGTGCGTACAGTTCTGCTACCGTCCCAAATGTTCTAGCAATAATGTCCATGCCATCCGCAAAATGGATTTCGTGAAAATCGTGCCTCGGCTATTGAGCCCGGCTCGTCGCATAACACCTTTCTTCCAGGTCGCCACCTTGATGAACAGGTCGTGCATTGGGACTTGGTATTCGCGGCATTTTTTGGAGAATTTACCGCACGATGTTGATCTGATCCGTTGTCGAGCCGGATTAATAACTTCCCACAATTTACTTTGGGTGAAATACAACGACAGAAGATGATCTGGGATAGCTCTTTTTAGGCGACATTCAGAATTGTGATCGTTCGGAAGTTTTTACACTACAACTTTCTTGTAGATGGGACAAATGACCACTTCCTTCCACTCCTTCAGTAGCTGTTCGGTCTTCCAAATCTGAACTATTAGCCGGTGCTGGCAGGTGACCAACTTTACCGAGCCCATCTTGATGAGTTCAGCGTCGATACTATCCTATCCTGCTGACGTATTGTTTTTGAGCTGCTGGATAGCATCCTTAATTTCCCACAACGTGGTAGTAGGCTCGTACTGCTGCACTAACGTGGTCATTTCACCTGCTTTGCCTTGGTCAGGCTTGTAAACATTCGACCCTTTTCACTACCTTCGTTTCGTTGCCGCGGTCGGGTGTCAGCTTGCTTTGTTTCATTCGAGCGCGACCGCTACCTCTTAGGCTGTGACCATAGTGGGTGGGTAAGGTGAGATGCGATCGGATGCGATAAGTTATGAGATTAGAAGAGGGATGTTTGATAGGCCATAGTGCATGGGGTTTTCAATGATGGTGCGCATGTTGTTTTCACATTCTTTTTCGCCTATTTCATGCGCATCAACGACTCGCGTGATTTGATCGATGAAGTCGCTTGTATGTTGAAGCGCTTCTTTGGATGTGGGTAGTGAAATGATCGTTTCATCTATAGGAGTGGAAGGATAAAATGCACCCGCTTTTTCTAGTTTGCCTGACAAAGAAAAAAGCAGAACCTTTCAATCAGAATAAATTTATAGACTGTTTCAGAAATTATAAATACACTTTGTTTATTAGATAAAATGAACTGTTCTGATGATTTCTACCAACTTCCTTCAGAATACAGCACATTGTGCTCCACATTTTTGTATTTCTTTTCAATTGTCATAATATTTTGAAGAACAGTCGAGCTATCTAACAATTAACTTTATTTTCCAAATTTGCATTTGCACAGAGGTGTTTTTTAATGATTTTAACATTACTTATCACTAAGTACCAAAAATTATCTAACTTTTTATCATATTCACTTTCTTAACAAGTTGTCTATGTAATGCGTTCATCAAAACCTGACAAAAAATCGGTAAAGGCATTAGCTCAACATTTTTTCTGACTTGAAGTTTTTCATTTTTAAGGCTTTCGACGGAACATAAAAACTACCACACTGTTTCTTAGCTTTTCTGAACACATTTTTTATAAACTAATTTATTTTTTTCAGCTCATTCGATCCTTCAAATGGAATAGCTTGTTATACCATAAAAACGAATGCAGTAAACAGTAATTAAGGCATTCATTTGCTTAACATTTGTTGCTACCTGTGTTGTTGAGAAATTTGAAGCAATTTTTTTTGTTTTGAGAAGGCCTGTAATGATGGTTCTTGGTAGAATATTCCAGGGAAAATTACATTAACCGATCAAGAAATATCTTTACTTATGGATACAGTAAGTTTAATTGTGTTTGGAAATTGAATGTTTTATTTGTGAGATTTTTTTCTTATCTATTGTTACATTTTTTGACCACTTTATGCAACTTTAATTTTTAATCATCTGGTTCATAGAGTCCTATTTTTTCACTTTTACTGAAAAACATCAACAAAGTTGGTATTATTTGCTTCGTTAGAATGTTTACTATAAGAGCTAGAAGAAACTTTTTTGGATCTTGTGCTCAAATCGAAATGGCAATCAACCGTTAGTGTATTTATAATTTCTGAAACAGTCTATAGCAATTATGTTGAATACCACAAAACCTTAAACTTTCTAACTTGCACATGAATAACATGCACTGAACAAACGACCATATCAAACATTGATCACTTGATTTAAATCCCGAATACAGAAAATAAAATGTTTTCTTATACACATATAATAACAAAATTATGCTGTAAAAAAACTTAAACTATTTAATGGAATACTATTTTATATGCAATGAAATATGTTAATTTACATGGTCCGTCAAAATGCAAGTCATGTGTAAAAGCATTGAGTTATGTTTAAAAACAACAACATATTAACGCATTTTATATTACCTACTAGCATTCCCAACACATTAAATCCGCATTGCTTTACATATACAACGAGCGCAATCATGAAATCCATACCCGACAAGCGTTCTCTTGCGTTCACATGCGTCGAAGCAGCTCCATCGCATCTCCACACTCATCGCAACTCATCTACTATGTACGGTTCATGCGTTCTGCATATAGTTTCCACAGAGTGTGCTTCGACGCTTATCCGATCTCTTATCTCTTTGCATCGCACCTCACCCACTATGTGCTCAACGTTACACACAACAAGAGCGGCAGAACGAAAATCAATAAACAAAAAAGTGGATCAAATCAACGTCAACGTGACAATTTTGAATAAGATTGGTATAATATTAGTTTATTCGTGTGTGATAAATCGATTACGACACATACATTTATCCAAACAGCTCTCTTTATGGGAAAGACAGGAATAACGAAAACCGAACCATCTCCCGAAGACGCAATCGTGGTCAAGCTTATTTTTGTTCCGTACAGTAGTTTGATCGCTTGTGTTGCGAATGTTGGAGACAAAGGCAGCCGAATATCGACGAAAAGGTGTCAAAGACTGTGATCGCTAACAAGACTGGCCTTGGCCCTCCATGGTGTGGGGCATTGTGTTGTTTCCATTTTTCGATCAGTTCATGTTTGTCCATCAGAGGCTTCCGTCCTACTTTCTGTCCTGGGCACCCACGGTGATGCAGAGGGCCGGCGGGCTTCCGTCCTCATCCCTACAAAATTACAAATTTTGGCTCGAGGCACGAAGCCGTTTCGGGATGTGTTAAGCTTCTGGTAGATCTTCCATGTGTTTTTTGAGAACGGCAAAGCAGGTTGATTTCCTCTCACTTCGTTTCTTTCAGGCGGCTGGAAGCAACGGTTCTGCTGTTTCCGCTTCTGTTCATATCGTGCCACATTCTGCCGCGTTCCATGCTGCAGTATTACCGCCCGAAAAATGAAAAAGTTTTAAGAACATTTTCTTAGTTTTAGAAGCTATGGTGCGACACTTTATTTATATAAGAGGGATTCATTTCAAATTACAAAAAATCATGACTTACACAGGCTGTTAAACTGTTTAGTGAGTTCCAGCTGTCCAATTATAGCGAGAATTACTTAAATTCGATTTACATAATAATTTTCAGATAGTGTGAATTATGCGATGATCTATGCTCGATCATGCTCATGTTTTGGGGCATTGACATTACGCAAAAAAGAAACCGAATATGGAACAGTTGCGTGAAAACCTGAGACGTGAAAACCACATTATTGAAAGTTCAAAACATGTTTATCAATCCCAATCGGAAATAAATTTCCTTCGTAGTTTTGCGTCAGAGTTAATAAGAAGAAACTCGCCAAACGTCGCCTCCAAATGGACCCATTCCAACAATAATCCGGCTTATTTGGCCGAATCAAAACAAACAAACTGATCCGAACACCCGTACCCGGGTGTTTCAATCACCACCACCCGTAAATTGAACCGTGTCAATTATAGGCGATCTATTTTTATGGGAAGCAATCCGGGCAATGCCGCGCCGTTGTCGTCATCATGCTTGGTGAGGGATGGCATTGGGTTTGTTTGTCCCACTGCGTACTGTGTGAGTTTCCAATCCGATCCGGAGGCCACTGGTTTTCTACCCGGACCGGAGTAAATCCACGCACCATCCCAACGCAGTCTGCACCCGCTGCTGCCACGAGATGTAAACAAATTTCTTTTTATAGACTCACTCACTTCTGTTGCGAGGTTGTTGATATTTTTCCAACTAGCAGCTTCTCGGGAACTCGGATCGTTCTCCGGTGCATGCGTGCCATGGACTGTGGAAGCCATGTCCGCGTCTTCTTGGTATACCGCTGGAGATTTGCATTTACAATAAAATAACGATTGTGAAGGGAAACATTGAATGTTCACCAAGCAACACGTGTTTGTTATGGCTAGCAGGCAAATAAAGATGGAATTCGGTAAGGACAGACTCCAGAAATAGGTTTTAAACATATCTAATTGACTACCGATTCTACATCTCAAACTCATCAAGTTTTTGTGTGTGTATTTTTGTTAGATATGTAGCTAGGCAGACATCCTCAGTGTATAAGTATTGGTGATAGGAATAGCTTCTGCTACATCATAGTAGTTCAATTTGGAGAAGAGAAGAAAAACTGACGATGCAATCGCTCGTCCACCGTAGACCGTACATACTGTTCCCCAGCTGGAACGAATAACTGACACATAACTGAAGGATACCTAAGTCAGGTATCATACCAAAACAAGGTATTGGAAGGGTATCTTGGTATTAAAATAACTTATTTTGGTATTATGGATGATTAACTTACTGGCAAAATATAGCAAGTTTATTTTATTATTGAGGGAATTTACCTCTGATGCAGGACTCAACAATACCTTATTCAGGTTGAAGGTATTGGATTTTGCATACCTGAGTTTAGTGTTCTACAGCGATTTTCTCCTGCTCGGGTTGTGTTGCAGTGGCACCCCGAGCAGGAACGTATAACTGACACATAACTGCAGCATACCAAAATCAGGTAACATACCAAGACGAGGTATTGATCGGTTACCCAGGTATTGAAAATAACTTATTTTGGTATTTTCTAGGTATTTATAAAATACCTCGACGAGTAATTGGTTTGGTGTTGAAGACTGCTTGAGGTATTATTCAATTATGGAAAAATCGCTCTTTGTATGGAAAAATCGCCGATTATTATTAAGGTATTGCCATACCTTAGGTCATTATTCACGTGTTATGCGCAGAATATACACCAGTTATTATTTTAGGTATTTTACCGCTTATGCAGGGCTTCTTAATACCTCATTCAGGTTGTAGGTATTCGGTTTTCCATACCTGAGTTTGGTATTCCTCAGCTATTTTCTCATGCTCGGGACTAGTTCGTTTTGATTAGCGGATCGTGGTTATAAATATAAGAGGCCTTTCTTTTTCGCAACCCTGATCCGACATGGCAAACAGGCAGGAGCTGATCCGACCCATTTAACTCTTATTGCACAATTTCAAATGTAGTATCAACATTCTCTCTCCCGATCCGGGCGTTCATCACATCCGTCTTCACAGCCATCCAAAATTACCCTCGAAGGAAACTATTTTAGGGTGACAAAAATCTTATCCCATACTTGCTCACGAGGCGGGAAACAGTCACTCGTCAACAGATGCCTCGTCACGGTCCACTACCCGAAACGGTCATATTCATGGTAGTCGAGTCGTCGTCGTCGTTGACGTCCATTCCCAATAGCGGTACTAAAAAGCGACATTCCTTCGGCTATTCGCCGAAATGCACTTCCAAAGAAGCGTTTAATCTGAATTCCACCCAAGGGAGATTAAAAAAAACAGATATCCCGTGCCAATCCCCTCTAGAGTGGTTACGGGGGTGACAAACAAGAAAGTGGCAAATTGTTTTGGCCGGGTGCCCGAATCTATTTTGGCGATAAATCTTCCTCCACAAGCACTGCCGCGGTGCGCGGTTTGGTTACCTTGAGATTTGGTGATTTCATCGTGTTCACCGTTCGATTCAGTTGACAGCGAACTGAATGAGTTAATTTTGAATGGAATGGAAATGGAATTTTGCATTTTTGGATTTGGGTTTAGGCTATATTTTAATATGCAATCTATTTAGATAGTATCAATTGGCTACAACGCAACCTACTATTGGCTGGATTAGTTCATTTCTTCACCGTTTTACTTTGGCAAACTTTGGTCCCACCAACGTTTTTTTGTTTTTTTTTTCATTTTATCTTTTTAGACAACCTCTGCATCTTTTACATGTAGAGTGTATGTGGCAGCTATGGTATTACCTAATAAAACTTATTCTTCAATAATAGCTTTGCTTTTATCCTTTGCATTGTATCAGTTTTGAATGCATGTTTAATCTTAGTTCACTTCGCACTAGTTATAGTATAAAGGTACAACATTCTTTAAAAGTATTACTCAACATACACCCACTTCATTGCGCTAAAGGCACAGTAATGAACAATCTATCATTCTGTTGTGCCTTCCCGTTCGGGTCGGGAACTTTTCTTGACCTCCCTGGGCATAGCGTATCATTGTCCTCGCCTCACAATATGTAAATTCATGCAATGGCAGGCAAAGAAAGCCCTTCAATTAATAACTGTGGAGATGCTCAGCACTTAGCTAAAGATAAGGCAGGCCTAGTTCAAATGGGAACGTAGAGCCACCAAGAAGAAAAAAAAAAAGAATCTGTACCGATGTAGCTCTTTGTACTCAGCATTCTGCATTATACCCCGGACAGACATGTGATACGAGTGTGATTCCTGTACAACGGTACGCAGTGTCAAGAAAATTCTAACAAGACTGACTTGAACTGAGAGAATTTTCAGTATGGCACTCATTTCAAGCGCAATTGTACAGTGATTCTTGTATCACATGTGTGTCATAAGTATTACCTCGTACAGACACAGTGGCATACAATGGGCGAGCGAATGCATCATCAACTGCTTCCCCTTGACCACGTCAACCATAGTTCTAATGCAGTTGACAATTGTTACATGAACATAGAAAATCATCAGTACTTGAATATTGAGGATACCCAAGAATACCAATGGTCATAACTTTTGTACTCATGAGTGGATGCAAAAAGTTCTGGAAAATGCATTTCATTTCATTTATTTAGTATTACATCAAATTCAAGATAAAACTGAATCAACAATATTTCTCCATAATACACGGTTCGTGGCTGCCGCTCTCCATCCTCGGTCGCGCCCGATGCTCGCCAAGTCACGCTCCACCTGGTCCGCCCATCGTGCTCTCTGCGCTCCACGCCTTCTTGTGCCAACCGGATCAGTTGCAAACACCAGCTTTGCAGGGTTGTTGTCCGGCATTCTTGCAACATGCCCTGCCCACCGTATCCTTCCGGCTTTGGCCACCTTCTGGATGCTGGGTTCGCCATAAAGTGCAGCGAGCTCGTGGTTCATTCTTCTCCGCCACACACCGTTCTCCTGCACACCGCCGAAGATCGTCCTTAGCACGCGTGGCTCGAAAACTCCGAGTGATTGCAGGTCCTCCTCGAGCATGGTCCGTGTCTCGTGCCCGTAGAGGATTACCGGTCTTTTTAGCGTTTTGTACATGGTGCATTTGGTGCGTGGGTGAATCTTTTTCGACCGCAGTTTCTTCTGGAGCCCGTAGTAGGCCCGACTTCCGCTGATGATGCGCCTCCGAATTTCACGGCTCACGTTGTTGTCAGCCGTCAGGAAGGATCCGAGGTAGACGAATTCCTCCACCAACTCGAAAGTATCCCCGTCTATCGTAACATTACTACCCAGACGGATCCGGTCGTTTTCGGTTCCGCCTACCAGCATGTACTTTGTTTTTGAGGCATTCACCACCAGTCCGACCTTTGCTGCTTCGCGTTTCAGGCGGGCGTACAGCTCTGCCACCGTTCCAAATGTTCTGGCAATAATGTCCATGTCGTCCGCAAAGCACACAAATTGTCCGGATTTTGTGAAAATCGTTCCCCGGCTGTTGAGCCCGGCTCGTCGCATCACACCTTCCAGAGCGATGTTGAAGAGTAGGCATGAGAGTCCATCACCTTGTCGCAGTCCCCGGCGAGATTCGAATGAACTAGATAGTTCACCCGAAACCCTTAGGCAGTTTTGCACACCGTCCATCGTTGCTTTAATCAGTCTAGTCAGCTTCCCAGGAAAGCCGTTTTCGTCCATGATTCTCCATAGCTCTGCGCGGTCGATACTGTCGTATGCCGCTTTGAAGTCAATGAACAGGTGATGCGTTGGGACCTGGTATTCACGGCATTTCTGGAGGATTTGCCGTACGGTCAAGATCTGCTCCGTTGTCGACCGGCCGTCGATGAAGCCGGCTTGATAACTTCCCACGAACTCATTAGTTTTAGGTGACAGACGACGGAAGATTATCTGGGATAGCACTTTGTAGGCAGCATTCAAAATAGTGATCGCCCTGAAGTTCTCACATTCCAAATGGTCGCCTTTCTTGTGAATGGGGCAGATTACCCCTTCCTTCCACTCCTCCGGTAGCTGTTCGGTTTCCCAGATCCTGACTATCAGCCGATGCAAACAGGTGGCCAACTTTTCTGGGCCCTTCTTGATGATTTCAGCTGCGATACCATCCTTACCAGCTGCTTTGTTGGTTTTGAGCTGGTGAATGGCATCCTTAACTTCCCTCAGCGTGGGAGTTGATTCATTTCCGTCCTCCGCTGCACTGCCGTCGTCGTTTCCTCCGTTGCTGTGGGCTCCCGTGCCTACGTTCTCCACGTCGTTCAGGTGCTGATCGAAGTGCTGCTTCCACCTTTCGATCACCTCACGTCCGTCCGTCAAGAGGCCTCCGTCTTTATCCCTGCATATTTCGGCTCGCGGCACGAAGCCGTTGCGGGATGCGTTGAGCTTCTGATAGAACTTCCGTGTTTCTTGGGAACGGCACAGCAGTTCCATTTCTTCACACTCCGCTTCTTCCAGGCGGTGCTTTTTCTCCCGAAAGTTGCGGGTCTGCTGTTTCCGCTTCTGTTTATAACGTTCCACGTTCTGTCGAGTCCCTTGCTGCAGCATTACCGCCCTAGCTGCATTCTTCTCCTCCAAAACCGTTCTGCACTCTTCGTCGAACCATTCGTTCCGTCGATTCCGTTCCACGTACCCGATGGTGCTCTCGGCTGCATCGTTGATGGCTGCTTTCACTGCACTCCAGCAGTCCTCTAGAGGAGCCTCATCGAGCTCGCCCTCGTCTGGCAACGCGGCTTCGAGGTTCTGCGCGTATGCTGAGGCGACATCCGGTTGCTTCAGTCGCTCTAGGTTGTACCGTGGCGGTCGCCGGTACCGTACATTGTTGATGACGGAGAGTTTTGGGCGCAGTTTGACCATCACCAGATAGTGGTCGGAGTCGATGTTGGCGCCACGATAGGTCCTGATGTCGATAATGTCAGATAAGTGCCGTCCGTCAATCATAACGTGGTCGATTTGTGATTCCGTCTGCTGTGGTGATCTCCAGGTGTAACGATAAGGGAGGCCGTGTTGGAAAAAGGTGCTACGTATGGCCATATTTTTGAAGGCGGCGAAATCAGTGAGTCGTAGGCCGTTTTCGTTCGTCTGCTGGTGGGCGCTGAACTTACCAATCGTCGGTCTGAATTCCTCCTCCTGGCCTACCTGAGCGTTCAAATCACCTATGATGATCTTGACGTCGTGGCTTGGGCAGCGATCGTACTCGCGTTCGAGCTGCGCGTAAAATGCGTCCTTGTCATCATCAGTACTTCCGGAGTGTGGGCTGTGCACGTTTATTATGCTGAAGTTGAAGAATCGGCCTTTGATCCTCAACCTGCACATTCTTTCGTCGATCGGCCACCAACCGATCACGCGCCTCTGCATATCACCCATCACGATGAAAGCTGTTCCCAGCTCGCGTGTATTGCCGCAGCTCTGGTAGATGGTATGATTACCTCTAAACTTTCGCACCATGGATCCTGTCCAACACACTTCCTGCAGCGCTACGATGCCGAACCCGCGGTCCTTCAGTAGATCGGCGAGTATGCGGGTGCTCCCAATGAAGTTGAGAGATCGGCAGTTCCACGTACCGAGTTTCCAATCGCAAGTCCTTTTTCTTCGCTGGGGTCGTTGCCGTTGGTCTCGGTTCGTATTATTCTGTTGCTGATTTTCCGTTACAATGGGTTTTTACGGCTGGCTCGTAGGGCCTGACACCAACCCCCTACTTTCCGGAGGACCATAGTGCACAGTTGAGCTTAGAGTCCTTCCCTGGCACTCGGACGTAGATCAGCCGCCCCTAACATGGGGATCAGACGCTGTTGTGAGCCGCTCCTCCTGGAGAACAGACGCTCAGGTTTGCCGAAGCAAACCCCCCCTTCCCTGTCAGCGTACGACCAAAGGTCCCACCGGGGTTGGTTACCCGATCTTCCCTAAGGTTGCTCATAGTTTCCGGCCGGTACCGCGTGGAGGTAGGGATAGGAGTTGCTGGGCAGAGGCTAGTGGATCACAATGGGATCTGAATTGCGCAGCATACCCAGCCTTTACCGTTCTGGAAAATGCATATATGTAAAAATTCTACCCGTAGTCCTGTATGTGTTTGTTATCTATACATAAAGAGCAAAGAGTCACGAAAAACCGTCAATGATCAAGGAAGAAGAATCAAATCTACACTTAGCCCCATTTAAATTTCGTAATCTTTCGAGCTTGTCGTCAATACTTATGAGTCAATGCCCGCCACTACGCTTAAATCCCCTAGAGCAAGTCAATCATCACCCGGTTTGCTAATGTGGTGCGGTGATTGCGTAAACCTGTCAACAACATCGCATCACGTCACGGAACGTACATAGGTATGAATCTGTCAACGGAGCAGTAGGTGATTACGCTTGTAGGTATTATGATACGAGTGGTGAATGCACTCGTTCGTTTGTCGGCCTTCTTTGTGCAGCGTAAGTAGAAGATAGGTACGCATTTTGACACGCTGACTGCCGCCGCCACCGCGCCGGAACAGGAAACCAAACAATTCGCTGATGGTGATGATTTCGTCGGTATGTGCCCGGTGGTGTTGTTTGCCGGTAAAATGATTCAACGGCAGCTTTTTTATGGAGTATCACGACTCATAAACAGTGTCACATTTGTAACGAATAATGAAATTTGGGACACATTTGAAGATTTTTTTTTATGCAGGGCTGAATGTCTATAATAAATTTTATGCACATCACAATTTATATTTTATATAACTCATTTTGATATCATAATGGCCACTTTTCCGAACTTGTTCATTATGCAACTGAAATGAGTTGCATAATGAAAAATAGTTGTATAATGTTCATAATGCAACTCGTTTGAGTTGCATTATGAACATTATGCAACTCAAATGGGTTGCATTATGAAAAAAAATCATTGCATAAAATTTTGTATGGAACTCGTTGCAAAACTCGATTTTTTCAGCACTCTTCGTATTCATCCAACTCGGCAAGCCTCGTTGGATAAATGTACGACTCGTGCTAAAAAAATAAACTTTTTGCAACTTGTTACATAAATAACTATTATGCAGCTAAAAAGACAAATTCGCAGAACCGATTAGCCAATCAGCAAAACCATGCATTATTCCATCAAACGATCCTCGATTGTACCATAATTTAAATAATTTATTTAGTATTACATCAAATTCAAGATAAGACTGCTCTTCACGCCTTCTTGTGCCTACCGGATCAGTTGCGAACATCAATTTTATGGGGTTGTTGTCCGGTATTCTTGTAACATGTCCTGTCCACCGTATCCTTCCGACTTTGGCCACCTTCTGGATGCTGGGTTCGCCGTTAAGGGCAAAGAGCTCGTGGTTCTTCCTTCGCCGCCACACACCGTTCTCCTGAACACCGCCGAAGATCATCCTTAGCACGCGTCGCTCTAAAACTCCGAATGCTTGCAGGTCTTCCTCGAGCATGGTCCATGTCTCGTGTCCGTAGAGGACCACCGGTCTCAGTTGCGTATTGTAAAGTCCGGATTCGCTGGTTGGGTCACGACTGCGCCCCGATTAGCGAATCGTGTTCGCTTGTTGGGGTAACTGACAACTGATCCAGATGCTGTAGACACACGCAACTGACGCGAAATATGTCACGAAACACTCGTATACTTATACAAACGTTCTGTATATAGGAGCTGCGATGCGACGGGGGTCAGACGTCAAACTCGTTTTGACATCGATTTTGACATTCAGAGTGCTTTTTAGTTGGGTTTTGCCCCAACTAGTGAACATTCAACCAGAGCGTTACTGATTAATCATAAATTTAATCATGATTAATGATTAATGATTAAGATTAATCAAAATCATTAATCATAATCACAAAAAAAATCGCATTTAATCATTAATCATTAACCTTAATCACACTGTTTATGCAATCTAATCATAATCATAATAAAAAAAATATTAATCAATCATTAATCATTCATCATCAAAAATGATTCATCATATAAAATATATGACCCAATTTAAATTGGTTCAAATGCTGTTCTAAATAATATAATTTATGATTCTTTTTCAAAAATCTCCCGGACAGAGTAACCTTTTACTTTTGAAACTTCAAAAACATGTTAAACAATAAATATATTTTAATCATTTCCAGTTTTTTGTGATTGATTAATCATGATTTTTAATCAATGAGCCATTATTAACCATTAATCATAATCAATAATCACAGATAAAACCAATTTTAATCATAAATCATAATCTTTAATCATCCTAAAAATGAAATTAATCATTAATCATAATCAATAATCACCAAAATTGGAATTTTAATCATCAATGATTAATCATGATCAAATTTTTTGTTAATCATGAACGCTCTGCATTCAACCATCGAGATAGCCCATCTAACGGGCCGCCAACGAACGAATCGGGACTGTACATAGTACATTTGGTGCGGGGTGAATCTTTTTTGACCGTAGTTTCTTCTGGAGCCCGTACACGCTCAGAAATCCGTTCTGATAAACGTGAACAAACAAACGCAAATATGAGAACAAGCAAATATACACCGTGAACTGGAACTAGTTCCAGCTGTCAATATGGGCGTTCTAGAAACCGTGATATCTAGTTCACGGTGTACATTTCTTATTGTTGTTATAGTTGCTATGCATAGTTCCCGTTTGATCCCGTTCCGTGACTGGGAGTTCACGTATATCGGAACGGATTTTTTTGCGTGTAGTCGACACGACTTACACCGACGATGCGCCTTCGTATTTCACGGCTCAAGTTATTGTCAGCCGTTAGCCAGGAACCGAGATAGACGAATTCTTCTACCACCTCGAAAGTATCCCCGTCTATCGTAACATTACTACCCAGACGGATCCGGTCGTGTTCGGTTCCGCCTACCAGCATGTACTTTGTTTTTGAGGCATTCACCACCAGTCCGACCTTTGCTGCTTCGCGTTTCAGGCGGGTGTACAGTTCTGACATGCAAAACAGACAAATTGGCCGGATTTCGTGAAGATCGTACCTCGGCTGTTGAGCCCGGCTCGTCGCATAACACCGTCCAGGGCGATGTTGAATAGTAGGCAGGAAAGTCCATCACCTTGTCGTAGTCTCCGTCGAGATTCGAATGAACTGGATTCTTACGCTGTTCTGCACACCGTCCATCGTTGCTCTTATCAGTCTGGTAAGCTTCCCGAGAAAGCTGTTCTCGTCCATGATTCTCTGTGCGGTCGATACTGTCGTATGCCGCTTTGAAGTCGATGAACTGGTGATGCGTTGGGACCTGGTATTCACGGCATTTCGACCGGCCGTCAATGAAACCGGCTTGGTAACTTCCCACGAACTCATTTACTTTAGGTGAAAGACGGGAGATGATCTGGGATAGCACTTTGTAGGCGGCGTTCAAAATGGTGATCGCTCGAAAGTTCTCACACATTAACATGTCGCCTTTCTTGTGGATGGGACAGATTATCCCTTCTTTCCACTCCTCCGGTAGCTGTTCGGTTTCCCAGATCTTGACTAATAACTGGTGCAGACAGGTGGCCAACTTTTCCGGATCCATCTTGATAAGTTCTGCTGCGATACCGTCCTTAGCACCCGCTTTGTTGTTTTTGAGCTGATGGATGGCATCCTCAACTTCCCTCTGCGTGGGAGTTGATTCGTTCCCGTCCTCTGCTGCACCAAGATAATCATTTCCTCCGCTGCCTTGGTCCTCCGTGCCTACATTCTCTCCGCCATTCAGGTGCTCGTCGAAGTGCTGCTTCCACCTTTCGATCACCTCACGTTTGTCCGTCAGGAGGCTCCCGTCCTTATCCCTGCAGATTTCGGCTTGCGGCACGTAGCCTTTGCGGGATGCGTTGAGCTTCTGGTAGAACTTATGTGTTTCTTGTGAACGGCACAGCAGTTCCATTTCCTCGCACTCCGTTTCTTCCAGGCGGCGCTTTTTCTCCCGGAAGAGACGGGTCTGCCGCTTCCGCTTCTGTCTGTATCGCTCCACATTCTGTCGGGATCCATGCTGCAGCATTACCGCCCGCGCTGTATCCTTCTCCAGAACCGCTCTGCACTCCTCGTCGAACCAATCGTTCCGTCGACTCCGTTCTACGTACCCGATAGTGCTCTCGGCTGCGTTGTTGATGGCTGCTTTGACTGTACTCCAGCAGTCCTCTAGAGGGGCCACATGGAGCACACCCTCGTCCGGCAACGCTGTCTCGAGATTCTGCGCGTATGCGGTGGCGACACCCGGTTGCTTCAGTCGCTCTAGATCGTATCGGAGCGGCCGCCGGTACTGTACATTGTTAATAACGGAGAGTTTTGGGCGCAGTTTGACCATCACCAGATAGTGGTCGGAGTAGACCTGTGCGCCGACTATATTTTGCTCGGCGGCGGCGTGAGAGCCATTTTTGGCCGGCGGCGGCGGCGTCATCGGCGTCACGCCGGTAGCAGCTTTCGGCGGCGGCGGCGGCGGCGTGAAGCGGCGTGACCAAAATTTGACCATATTTTCAAATTCAATTTTCGAATAAAATACTGATTTTGCTATAGTTCTTTGTTTTTTTTTCTCAGAACTTTCAGAAGCTATCAAACTTGATAATAAGGTCAAACTATTTTCACTAAGGAATTCATTCATTTATTTAGTTAACATCAAATTCATGATAATACTGAATCAACAATTTGCCGCCATAATACTCGATTTGCAGCTGCAGCTCTCCAACGTCGGTCACGCCCAACACTCGCCAGATCACGCTCCACCTGGTCCGCCCATCGTGCTCTCTGCGCTCCACGCCTTCTTGTACCAACCGGATGGTTAGCAAACACCAACTTTGCAGGGTTGTTGTCCGGCATTCTTGCAACATGCCCTGCCCATCGTATCCTTCCGGCTTTGGCCACTTTCTGGATGCTGGGTTCGCCGTAAAGTGCAGCGAGCTCGTGGTTCATCCTTCTCCGCCACACACCGTTCTCCTGTACGCCGCCGAAGATCGTCCTTAGCACCCGTCGCTCGAAAACTCCGAGTGCTTGCATGTCCTCCTCGAGCATCGTCCACGTTTCGTGCCCGTAGAGAACCACCGGTCTTATTAACGTCTTGTACATGGTACATTTGGTGCGGGGGTGAATCTTTTTTGACCGCAGTTTCTTCTGGAGCCCATAGTAGGCACGACTTCCACTGATGATGCGCCTTCGTATTTCACGGCTCACGTTATTGTCAGCCGTTAGCAAGGAACCGAGGTAGACGAATTCTTCTACCACCTCGAAAGTATCCCCGTCTATCGTAACATTGCTGCCAAGGCTTGTCCTGTCTCGCTCAGTCCCACCTACCAGCATGTACTTTGTCTTAGCCGCATTCACCACCAGTCCGACCTTTGCTGCTTCACGTTTCAGGCGGGTGTACTGTTCTGCCACCGTTCCAAATGTTCTAGCAATAATATCCATGTCATCCGCAAAACAGACAAATTGGCTGGATTTCGTGAAGATCGTACCCCGGCTGTTGAGCCCGGCTCGTCGCATAACACCTTCCAGGGCAATGTTGAATAGTAGGCAGGAAAGTCCATCACCTTGTCGTAGTCCCCGTCGAGATTCAAATGAACTGGATAGTTCACCCGAAATCCTTACGCTGTTCTGCACACCGTCCATCGTTGCTCTTATCAGTCTAGTCAGCTTCCCGGGAAAGCTGTTCTCGTCCATAATTTTCCATAGCTCTGTGCGGTCGATACTGTCGTATGCCGCTTTGAAGTCGATGAACAGGTGATGCGTTGGGACCTGGTATTCACGGCATTTCTGGAGGATTTGCCGTACGGTGAAGATCTGGTCCGTTGTCGACCGGCCGTCGATGAAACCGGCTTGGTAACTTCCCACGAACTCATTTACTTTAGGTGAAAGACGACGGAAGATGATCTGGGATAGCACTTTATAGGCGGCATTCAAAATGGTGATCGCTCGAAAGTTCTCACACATTAACTTGTCGCCTTTCTTGTGGATGGGACAGATTATCCCTTCCTTCCACTCCTCCGGTAGCTGTTCGGTTTCCCAGATCTTGACTACTAACTGGTGCAGACAGGTGGCCAACTTTTCCGGGCCCATCTTGATGAGTTCTGCTGCGATACCGTCCTTACCAGCCGCATTGTTGTTTTTGAGCTGGTGGATGGCATTCTTAACTTCCCTCAGCGTGGGAGTTGGTTCGTTCCCGTCCTCTGCTGCACCAACATAGTCATTTCCTCCGCTGCCTTGGTCCTCCGTGCCTACATTCTCTTCGCCATTCAGGTGCTCGTCGAAGTGCTGCTTCCACCTTTCGATCACCTCACGTTTGTCCGTCAGGAGGCTCCCATCCTTATCCCTGCAGATTTCGGCTTGCGGCACGTAGCCTTTGCGGGATGCGTTGAGCTTCTGATAGAACTTCCGTGTTTCCTGTGAACGGCACAGCAGTTCCATTTCCTCGCACTCCGCTTCTTCCAGGCAGCGCTTTTTCTCCCGGAAGAGACGGGTCTGCTGCTTCCGCTTCTGTCTGTATCGCTCCACATTCTGTCGGGTTCCATGCTGCAGCATTACCGCCCGCGCTGCATCCTTCTCCTCCAGAACCGCTCTGCACTCCTCGTCGAACCAATCGTTTCGTCGACTCCGTTCTACATACCCGATAGTGCTCTCGGCTGCGTTGTTGATGGCTGCTTTGACTGTACTCCAGCAGTCCTCTAGAGGGGCCACATCGAGCACACCCTCGTCCGGCAACGCTGCCTCGAGATTCTGCGCGTATGCGGTGGCGACATCTGGTTGCTTCAGTCGCTCTAGATCGTACCGGGGCGGCCGCCGGTACTGTACATTGTTCACTAAGGAATCTCCGAATGATTTCAGGGAGGAGTCTCATAAGAAATCCTAGGAGGAACCTGAATGAAGCTCCTGAAGGAATCCATGCAGAAAATTCTGAACTAATCTCTGCCTGAACTGGTGTAGAAGAAACTTCTGCAGGAATCTCTGGCGGTTCAAGAATATCTTTTTGAGTTAATTTTGAAGAAATCCCTGATTGAAGCTTTCGAGGAATTTCAGAAGGAAATCCAGAACAAATCTTCGAAATCAATTCCAGGGGGATTCTCCAAATGAATTTAAGCAGGAATCCCAAGGGAATTACTGCAGAACTAACCAAAGGAATTCCAGGAGAAATCCCCGACGGAATTCCAGCGGGAATTTGTAAAGAAATTTGAGAAGGAAACCCCATAGGATTTCTGACAGGAAACAACGAAAAATATAGAGAAGGAATACTAGGAGGAATTTCCGAAAAAAATCCATGAGGATTCCTTGAAGGAATTCCAGGAGAAATCGCATAATGTATTCCAGCAGGAAACTCCGAGGCAATTCTAGGAAGAATCCCCGGAGGAATTCTAAGAGGAATCCCCGAAGTTACTCTAGATGGAATCCCCGAAGGAATTCCAAGATAAATTTCCGGAGAAATTCTAGGAATCACCGAAGGAATTCCAGGAAGAAACCCTGCAGTTCTAGGAGGTCTCCCGAAGGAATTCCAGGAGGAAATCCCAAAGGAATTCCAGGAGTAATCCCCGACAAAATGTCAGGAGGAATCCCCGATTGAATTTTAAGAAAAATCCTCGAAGGAAGTCTGGAAAAAAATCCAGAGGGTACCTCCGATGGAATTCCGGGAGGAATCTCTGAAGAAATTCAAAAAGGAACCCTCGAAGGAACTCAAGAAAGTATCTTCGAATACCAGGAGAAATTTCCGAAGTAATTTTAGGAGAAACCACTGAAAAAATTCAAGAAGGAAATCCCGAAGGAATTCCAGGAGGAATTCTGGAGTAATTTCATGTGGAATTTTTGAAAGAATTTTTCAGGAAGAATCTCCGAAGGAAATCCAAGAGTAATCACCAAAGGAATTCCAGGAGGAATCCACGACGGAATATCAAGAGAAATCCCCGAAAAAATCCCAGGAGGATTTAATGAAGGAAGTCCAGTAGGAATCCCCGAAGAAATTCCAGATTTTTTTCTAAGGAATTCGTGGAAATCCTCACTGCATTTCTAGGAGGAACCATCGAAAAAATCCAGAAGGATTCCCTGTAGGGATTCCATGAGAAACCCCTGAAATAATTCTTGGAAGAGTTCCCGCAGGAATTCCAAGAAGAAAGCCCGAAAGAACTCCAGGAAAAATCTCCGAAGAAATTCGAAGAGATATTCTCGTAGAAATTTTAGGAGGAATCCCCGATGGAGTATCAGAAGGAATCCCCGAAGAAATTTCAAGAGGAATCCTCGAAGGAAGTTCGAAAGAATTCCAGGAGAAATATACGAAGGAACTCTAGAAGAAATCCCCGAAGGAATTTAAGGAGGAATCAATTAATTAATTCCAGAAGGAATTTCTAAATGAATTCCCGAAGAGCTGGAGAAATCCCTGAAGGAATTCCAGCAGGAATACCCGATGGAATTCCTGGAAGAATTCCCGAAGGAATTCCAGAGATATTCCCGAAGAAATATCAGAAGAAATCCCTACAAGAATCCCAGGGGGAACGCCTGAAAGAATTTTAGGAGGAATCTCCGAAAGATTTCCAAGCGGAATACTCGAAGGATTTTCAAAAGGAATCCTCACAAGTAGTCCAGGAATTCCGAAGGAATTGCAGGAGAAATTCCTGAAGGAACTTAAAGAGAAATCCCCTAACGAATTCCAGGAAAAATCCCCGGAGCAACTCTAGGAGAAATCACTGAAGCAATTCCAGAAGGAAACCCCAAAGGAATTTCAGAAAGACTCCTGAAGGAATTTCATGAGGAATCTATGAAGCAAATAGAGGAGGAATCTCTGAAGGAATTCTAAGAGAAATCGTCAAAGAAATTCCAGGAGGAAATCCCGAAGAAATTTCAGGAGAAATCCACGTTAGAATATCAGGAGAAAGCCCCGAAACAATTTCAGAAGGAAACCATGAAGGATGTTCAGGAGGATACTCGAAGGAATTCCAGTAGACATTCCAGAATGAATGAATCCCCGAAGGAAGTCCAAGAGGAATCACCAAAGAAGGAGGAATCCTCGAACGAAGTCTAAGAGGAAGCCTCGATAGGAAATCTAGGAAAAATCTCCGGAGGAATTCCAAGAGCCCCCGAAAGAATTCCAGGAAAAGCCAGGAGGATTCCTCGAAGGAAGTCCAGAGGAACCCTTGAAGGAAGTCTAGGATGAATTACCGAAGAAATTACAGAAGAAATCCCTGCAGGGATTCCAGGGGACTGCTCGAAGGTTTCCAGGCGGAGTCCTCAGCGATTTTTTTCGGGTAGGGGGAAGGATTTGCAGGAAGTATCTTAAGAACTCCTGGAAGAACTCCAGAAGGAAATCCTTGAGGAATTCTTGTAGACACTCCATGAAAGATCCCTCAAGAATATCCTGGAGATATGCCTGATTATAATTCTAAGAGAATTATTGAATGAATTCCTACATGATTCCCTGAAGGAACTCCTGCAGGAATTCCTGAATGAGCTTCTGGAGAAATCTCTGATAACACTCCTGAAGGCATCAGTGAGTATCTACAATCTGAAAGAACCCCAGGAGCAATCTCTGGAAGAACTTCTGGAGGAATTCCTAAAGGAACTTCTCGAGCAATCCCCTAAGGGTGTAGGAATAATATATTGAACGAATATATCATTCCTACAGATATCCTAAAGGAATCTTGGAAGGAACTCTTATATAGGAATCCCTGAATAAACTTCTGGGACAATCCCTGAATTCTCCTGGAGGTATCCTTGGATCTTCGTATAAGATTATCTGATGTTTGCTGAAGGAACTTCTTTAGGAATCCCTGAAGAAATTAAGGAGGAATCTCAGAAGAACATCTGCAAGAATCCCTGAAACTCCTGGAGGAATCTCTTATGAACTCCTGGAAAGAACAACTGTAAGAATTTCCAATGGTGCCGTAAACTGGGGTGGGGTGAACCTGATTACACAATTACCCACGAATATTGACTTTTATGGAAGTTACCGTTCCATTTTGATGTTACGTCATTGGATTACGAATGGTTAACATATAATTGTTGCTTCCTTGAAAGTCTATATCCGCGGGTTAGTGAGTGATCAGGTTCACCCCACTGATCAACTACACCCCAGAAGGAATCCCTGCAGGAACTCCAAGACTAATTTCTAAAGGCCTCCTGCAGGAATTCCTGAAGAAACTTCTCACAGGATTCTTAATGGATCATCCTTAATTAATCCTCCTGAAAGAATCTTTAAAGGGACTTCTGGAAGGATACCTGAACGAACTCCCGTTGAAATAGTCTAGGCCCAGAGAACTTCTGAAGGAATTCCTAATGAACACATGGAGGCATCCCAGAATCCTCCTGGAGATTTCAGGGAGATATCTGAGCGAACTCCTGGAGAGATCACCGAAGAAACTTCTGGAGCAATCCTTGAAAGTATCTCTGAAGTTTTTTCTTGATGTATCCCGAGGTAATTGGGTTGTTTAGTTAATAATAAATTCCTATTTTCTATAGCCCAATCGAAAGAGCTCATTTTTTTAGTATAACGTGATGTGATTGCATTTCGTTTTGATGGTAAAATTAACAAAACAGTTTCAATTTTTGTGGATAGAATGACAGTTCAGTCGATAAAATGACAGTTCAACCCGAACAAAAAATGTTCACCATACAAATTTTAAATGCATTTTAAAAATAGTTCCTGGACTGGATTCTGGACTGAAATTTTGGATTCCGACTAATTTTTGGGCGGAAATTCCGATTATGAAAGAATTCGGATACCCCTAAAGAACCCAATTCAAAGAGGAATCCTCGAAGGGATTTCAGGAGGGAATCTTGAACAAATTCCATAAATTTCTGATGGATCTTCTGGAGGAATCTCTGAGGACACTCCTGGATTTGATCCTAAAGAAACTCCTGTAGGAATTCACGAAGGAACTCAGAGACTAATCTCTGAAGGACCTCCTATGAGCATCCCTGAAGGATCTCTGATGTATCTCTAGGAGACATCCCTGAGTTCTCCTGAAAGAATTTTTTAGAGATCTTCTGAAGAAAAAATCATCCTGGAGCCATATCTGAAAAATTTGCTGGAGGAATCCCAGGAGGATCTCCTGGGGGCATCACTGAATCATTCTGGAAGAATCTCTAAACAAACTTCTAGAGATATGTGAATGTGTGTTGTAAGAGTTGAGAAATCATTTATTGTAATCAAACTCTTATGATGGTAATCGTGATTTTTTTTTTATCTTAACTTTATATAAACTTATTATTTTTTTCGTGCACTGAACACCGGCGTGAAAAATGAAAATCGGCGGCGTGACAAATAGCGGCGTATGGCGCGCCGCCGACACCTGGGTCGGCGTCGGCGTGGGACAAAAAGTGTCGGCGGCGGCGGCGTGGCGCGGCGGCGCACAGGTCTAGGTCGGAGTCGATGTTGGCGCCACGATAGGTCCTGACGTCGATAATGTCGGAGAAGTGCCGTCCGTCAATCAGAACGTGGTCGATTTGAGATTCCGTCTGCTGTGGTGATCTCCAGGTGTAACGATACGGGAGGCTGTGCTGGATAAAGGTGCTACGAATGGCCATGTTCTTGGAGGCGGCGAAATCGATGGGGCGTAGGCCATTTTCGTTCGTCAGCTGGTGGGCGCTGAACTTTCCAATCTCCTGGCCTACCTGAGCGTTTAGATCCCCTATGATGATTTTGAAGTCGTGGTTTGGGCAGCGGTCGTACTCGCGTTCGAGCTGCGCGTAAAATGCGTCTTTGTCATTGTTGGCGCGTTAACCGTGGCCAACTCCGGTCGGGTCGGGTGGACTGTATATCTCGGGGATGTGGAAAGAATCAACACTACACTTTTTCTGCTGATCACTATAAACTACACTTTATTTCTCTTCTTTACACTACACTTCACTACTACACTTTACTGTTCACTATCTTACTATAACTTTCACTACTAGTCACTTTTGGTTCACTTTCACTATGGTCGAGGTTGAATTCGCGGCGGTTAAATCAGTACTAAAACTCTGCGGTCGAACTTGTCGCATATTTATATGCGCACGGTTTTCGTCTGGAACATTCGCGCAATATCGCTATATGTGTTCCAGACGCGGGAGGAATCTTCTCGAAGGAGCGCAGGTTGAACTCACCACCCTGCTGTGGTGAGTTTCAGATGAGTTACCACACTGGCGACGGTGACGATGGTGGGAGCCTCTCACTGCCACTCACAGGTGACACTTACGGTTGCGGTGGGAACTCACGGTCGCAGTGGCGTAGGCAGGGTGGGTCGTATCGCGGGTTACATTCTGATGAGCGCAACGAATTGGTGGACTAAAGTAGCGTGCGTCTGGTACGTTGTAGAGAACTTCCATCGGACTGTTTTGCGGTACGTTCCGTACGGAACAGTCATCATCAGTGCTTCCGGAGTGAGGGCTGTGCACGTTTATTATGCTAATGTCGAAGAATCGGCCCTTGATCCTCAACCTGCACATTCTTTCGTCGATCGGCCACCAACCGATCACGAGCCTCTGCATGTCGCCCATCACTATAAAAGCTGTTCCCAGCTCACGTGTGTTGCCGCAACTCTGGTGGATGGTATGATTACCTCTAAACGTTCGCACCATAGATCCTGTCCTACACACCTCCTGCAGCGCTACGATTCCGAACCCGTGGTCTTCCAGTATATCGGCGAGTATGCGGGTGCTCCCGATGAAGGTCAGAGATCTGCAGTTCCTCGTACCGAGCTTCCAATCGCAAATCCCTTTTCGTCGTTGTGGTCGTCGCCATTGGTATCGGTTCGCATTCTTCTCTTGTTGATTTTTCGGTGCAAGTCTTTTTTCGCGGTTATTCAATGTTACAATTTGTTGTCAAAACGAACAAATTTACTACTGTAGATATGATGGACTGAATTACAGAACACTTTGAAGAAGGCTATTCAAGTACGTATGAGTGTAAACCATATGCAAAATCAGCGTTTAATCTATTGGTGTATTAATTATGTTGCTTTTCCAAAATTCTTGGTGTTCAGGATGTTCTAGGATGTCAAAGATATCTCACTCAATGACTAATATTTTCCCCAATAGAAGAGTAGATCTGCAATAGCTTTGCCGAAGACAGAATTTGGTTTGCTCAAATATGTGATTGTATACAGCGGTTTCCAAAATCCTGATTTTCTTCTTGACAAATTGAAGAACTCACTCGATAGTTACTTATAAAATGTATACATTTAGTATTTTCGATCCGAAAACTGTTATATGCACTACACTTCATCTTGAGGAGACGTTTTGATGATAAAGTCGATAATTCTTGTTTCTCTGTTATGAAAAAAGCACAATTTGATTCACAAAATCAAACAGTTTGTCGATCAAAGCACCACAGAGATTCCTTGCCATCCTCGACTGCCCATGCCTAAGTGCCTAGTCACATTTCGATTAATTTATTTTTATAGCTTCACGCAGTCCGATATTTCCCTAATGGCGCTGTGCCTGTTTTGCCTATCCGTCAGGGCTGCTGCTGCTGGCAACGCCAAGCCGACAGCATACCGCAACGCAACTGGTTGTTGTGTTGTGCGGGGAGACATTTGTATGTGAAGGTCATCGATAAGGGGCCAGCTCGTCGACGACGTCGTCATCATCATCGCGGTGCATATTTACTACTGTAAAAGATGCATTCAAATCGACGACGACGACGATGATGGCGTGGCAATCACATTCTATCTCGCGAACGAAATGGAGGCGAGGCACCAATACAGCACCCCGTTTCGAACTCTGACCGCGACACTGCTGCTGATGCGATGATGGCGAAAGACTTCGACGACGTCGAGCAGCACGACACGAAACAAGGGGAGTGAATGCATATTTTGTTAGTATCTGTTTGGTCATAGACCACTGACAACGGACCATCGGCGATAGGTCGTCGCGACGTCTACC
This sequence comes from Aedes albopictus, assembly GCF_035046485.1. Taxonomy (NCBI): domain Eukaryota; kingdom Metazoa; phylum Arthropoda; class Insecta; order Diptera; family Culicidae; genus Aedes; species Aedes albopictus. The sequence goes on along the minus strand of NC_085137.1, from coordinate 243,488,988 downwards.
GGAGAGATTCGGAATAGTCAAAACGGAAATTGCTGGTTACGTTATGTGTCGTGTCTTAACTTCGGTACAATTCTTTGATAACGTAATTGGTTTACGGCTGAACCGTGAAGAAAGAGTCACGGGATTCTAGTGCGAGGGTGGTGGTGATGTGCATACCTGTTTTTCATCTCAAGATGGTGTTGAAAGATTACTAAGTCTTGATCGCGGTTGTTGTATTGAAGGAAAACAGTTTCGAAGAAAAAAAAGAAGAATTATTGACAGAAGTGGTGCCAATTTGCCCGCGGTTGACGGCATTTGAACCTTTGCCAGCGAGGATAACTTAATTTGGTGCAATGAAATTTATTGCATTTATGCACATGCCGTTCCTCAAGCTTTGCTGTTGCGCGTTGCGTCATGTAGGGTTATATGTAGTACAGTTGCTAGGTGGTTGAATGAGACAAGCAGTGACCCGAGTAAAAATAGATTTGGACACATTCGGCTTCAACCGGCATACAACGTTTACAACAGAAATGTCTCCGAGAGTTTTACAAAATAAAGGCTAGTCTACCCTCGGGAACGAGTATAGATACCATGGGTTTGCACTGGCCGAGCGATTGCATCATCAATTTTTCCCCTTCCTCATATTGATCAACATTCCGGCATATCCAGTGCCATTCCTGCTTCAAAATGAAACTCTTCCACCATTTTCAAGGCCGATCAGATAACCTTCGATGTTCTTGTGTAACTGCAGCTAATCTAGCAGTAATTCGGCCAAATTCTAAGGTGATTACATGTTACATTGATGTTTGAATAAAAAAAAACTCTTTTTACTCGGGTAACCATTGTCTCGCAGCACGTGCCACTCGCGGGTTGCACTGACCATGAAATTGTAGCCTTTTGCTGGACTCCAGCCGTGATGCTTTCCTCTGATACTTGTTTCCGCTCCCTGCGTTTGCAGCGGATACGCATGTCGAAGCATCCACCAACAGCATCAACCTAGAAGGGAACCATCCACACGCGAGAAGATTTGTATATTAGTTGATAGATTTTACGGAAGTTTGCACTTAGATTGTAGTTGCACATGTGGGAATTTTCTGAGTGAAATGGATTTTGCTCTAATTAAGGAGAAACAACAGACAATACAAATATGGCTGCCGCAATGGCCAACTTTGTCCATTACTCACGCTTTCAAGAGCACCAATCTTGAAAATTCGTTCTCGATTTGAAAAAGCTGCGTCTTTTTTCAAGTGAGCAAAGCCAGGATAAACAAGTGCGGCTTGGTACGATGCTTCGTTCGTCAGAGTTGTGCTAAGTTTGTATGCAAAATTGCTGTTTCACCTTAATGCATTATGGTATTCTGAAAGGAGGTGGTAAAAAAGTAATAAGAAGACGCTGTTCTATTCCTTTCCCACACTGTTACTGTTCCGATTCCAGCAGGGGGAAAACATTGGACCAGGTTACATTGAACAGGTTGTTTTACAATGATTTTTAATAAGATTTTTAACAAAAGAATGGTTCGCAAACACCAAATTACAATGCAGCGTGCAAGATGCGAAAGATTGGATATTTTGGTTACCATTTTTGGACTCCGGATGTTTTCTCCTTACCAAGTATAAACAAAATGCATGGTTTTAGAGGCTAAACATACAGCCGTCATCTTGAGTTTTGGGCCTCTATCTTAGATATTTTGGTCGCCATATTTGGACTCATCACATTTTCTCCTTACCAAATATATCTACATTGCATTGTTTTAGAGCCCAAAACTCCATAAAATAGCTGCCATCTCGAGTTGTAGGCCGCCAATTTTGGTTTTGAACTGCGGTAACCATTTCTGGACTCTGTTACATACCAAATATACCCATATTGCATGACTTAAGCGCCTAAACTGCTTAAAACAACCGCCATATTGAATTTTTGGCCGCCATCTTGTATATTCTGGTCACCCTTTTTGGTCACCGGACATCTTCTCTATTCTCAATATACACATAATGGCATGGTTTGAAAACCTGAAATTCCTTAAAACAGCTACCATTTTGAATTTTAGGTCGCCAATTCGGATTTTGAACCGCCATCTTGTATATTCTGGTCGTCATTTTTGGACTCCGGACAAATATACACATATTGCATGGCTTATGATCCTAATACTCCTTAGAACAACCTCCATCTTGGATTTTGGGCCGCCATCTTGGATTTTAGGCCGTCATCTTCAATTTTGGGCTGCCATTCTGGATTTTCTGCTACCATCTTGGATATTCGGGTTCCCATTTTTGGACTCCGGACATCTTCCCCATACAAAATATACCCATATTGCATGATTGTATAGCCTTAAACTCCATAAAACAGCCGCCTCTTCTAGTTTAGGGCCACCATCTTGAATTTTACGTCGCCATCTTGATTTTTTGGCGGACATCGTGGTTTTGTGGTTTCCATTGATGGTTTCCGCATAAAATTCGGCAACCATGCTGAAGTTTACAAAATTCGGTGCAATTTGATGTGTTGCATGATAGAATTTGGTTCAGTTTTATACAAGGCCTCACTCAAAGTGCAAATTTTCGGTAATACCAATCCGTGTGGTCAATTATGAATTTCAAATAACTCAACGTACATATGTACAGATGGGTAAATTATTGGTTAAATTGGGAAAAAAAACCACAGCTCAGGTGAGATTTGAACTCACGACCTTTATTCGCTAGACAAGTGCTTTACCAACTAAGCTACCGAGCCAATTAATGACCCGGTAACTTAGTTGTCATAAGGTTCAATTCTAATCTCATCGATCTATATCATCTTCCCCTAAACCGCAGATATAACCATCTCTGTTGTACATATGTACGAAGAGCGAAAGCGATTGGTTTATTTATTGTTTGAAACTGTATGCCTGTTAGGTATGGGTATGGGTGTTGGGTTCCTGAGTGCAAAATTATAAAAGAGTGATAGAGGACCATAAATGGTGAAAAAAAATTGTTCTACGCATATGGTCTAATCTCAACCGTTACGTAGTTATTGAATTTTCCATGTTTTTTATTATTATTGCCTTAATTGGCTATAACTTTAAAATGGTTAAACTTATCGCAGTTTGTTCACCCTTATTCGAAAGATTACTGCATTTTCTATAAAATGGCATCTTTGAATCGATGGGTTTAGTTAAATAACTATGTTTTCTTGAGCAAATAGCTCAAAAGTAGTGTGTTTTAATTTGTTTTTGTCAATTATCTTTGAAAAATGCGTAGTAATTTAAACATTTTTCTTGGGCAAAGTTGTGGTCCGTGTTTTACTCTACAATTCGTTACTTGACATCAAGCTTCTATCTCTTATCGTTTTCTTGCAATTTCGATTTAAACATCGCATTTCAGATCATAAATTTTTTTCAACATTTATGGTCCTCTATCACCCTTTAAAAAGTTTGCACTCACGAACCTAACACCCTGTATAAGACCAGTTCACCGGTGCTGGTCTGGAACGCCTTGACCGATCCGCACCATTTTCAACAGCAAACAATGCAGTAGAGTTCCGATTGGATTCGAGCTATAATCCGAGCTATAATTTACGCTATAATCGGCCAATGGGAAGTGCCTTACAAGTTGCGCAAAGACATACATACATACAGGGGATGGCCAAAATGTTTGGGATAGGCAACTTTTTTTCTCCCACAAAAAATTCAACATGCAGTAACTTTTCATAGAGTGCATAAAAAAATCTCAAATTTTGACTGTTTGTCAACCTATTATATGTGCATCATTGGTACAAATTTGGGCTTGATTTCGCGAAGTTATAACCGTTCGGGTAAAACACTATTATTTAGACAACTCATTTTTGAGCTGTCATATTTCGGAAACCAGTGAACCGAATTGAATGAATTTTTTAACGTTTATCAACAATATATTGATACCTTATACGACGTTATAAAATGTAATATTTTGTCACGCCCAATTAAGTTATATCGGGTTGAAATTTTTACTCATGTAGAGGAAAATAAGTCAAATTTACAATACCACACAAAAATTACAAAATGTGTTCTTCCATCAATCTAAATAGGCTCTAATATATCTGATTAGAGATAGCTTGAGAACAGAAGTGGAAAATCTTTGGATATCAACACTAAAATTTGTTGACATTGATGTAAAAAAAAATACATTTTTTCGAGAAAAATCCAAAAAGTGTCAATCCATGATAATTTTTTTCAACATTTAAAAAGTACCTATGTTTTAATAGTTTGTGAAGCGTTTGTATATTGTTTGTGTACGTTCAAAATTTCATTCAATTCGGTTTACTGGTTTCCGAGATATGACAGCTCAAAAATGAGTTGTCTAAAAAATAGTGTTTTACCCGAACGGTTCTAACTTTGCGAAATATTAATCAATCGAGCCCAAATTTGTACCAGTGATGCACATATGATAGGTTGACAAACAGTCAAAATTTGAGATTTTTTTATGCACTCTATGAATAGTTATAGCATGTTGAACTTTTTTGTGAGAGAAAAATAAGTTGCCTATCCCAAACATTTTGGCCATCCCCTGTAGATACACACATACACATCATCTCTATTTGTCGAACTGAGTTGATTGGTATACGTGACTTAACTCTCTGAGCCTTTTATCAAATATTTGTTTTTGCGTGAAAATATAGCCTTTCAGTACACTTTAGTGTACGAGAAAGGTGAAAAGATACAGTATATTCAGTCGTTTAATTTGTTATATCCAAACTTATATTCAAATGCGTGTATTTTTCGTTTGATGCCTTTCTTTGCTTTTGCGACACTAATTTTGCAGTATTTTGTCAGTTGTACCGGGCAAAACTGGAAAATTAGAAGACACAGAATGTTGAGTAATTGACAACTTTAGAGATGAAATTGAGAAAAAAATCTCGTTCTGGTAGGATTTGAACCCACGACACTGTATTCAATAGACTGGCGCTTTTAACAACTAAGCCACAGTACAGGTAATGATTCTGCGGAATAGAAAGTCAAACTGACTCCGAGCCCTAACCAAACCAAAGCTATAAAATGATATTTCTAGCTCCTACAGGTTAGAGCAAAGCTATGCTAGCATGGTGTCCGGCCATTCGTCAGGCTTAATGAAAATATTTTCATAATTGACTAATTTGTTGGAAAAGCAAAAGGAGATCTCAGGTAGATCTAAGGGAAGGAGGATCAAATGGGTGATCTAGGGGTTTCTAAGGAGGAGCAGTAGAAATATGAATTCTTCCTAGATGGAAAGGATTTTACATGGGATTCGGGAAGATTTCAGAGGTTTTAGAGGGTTTTGTAGGGGTTTTGAGAGGTTTCATGAAAAATTCAAGGAAATCTTCAGAAGTTTCATTAGGCTCAGAGAATTCAGGGTTAAGAGGGTTTCAAAAATGTTTCTGAGGATTTCTGAAACATTTAAGTATTTGAGGCTCTTCTGAGGATTTTTGAGGCGTTTTACGAGATCTTAGAGGCGTTCTCAGCGGATTCTGAAAGGATTCTGGAGACAGCAAAGGGTTTCAAGGGATTTTCAGGAGGATCCAGGAATTTCAGGGAATCACAGGGAGGTTTCAGTAGTGCTTCAGACAGATTTAGGGGGCTTCAAGTGGTTTCAGGGGCGTTTCAGAGAGTCTTAGGAGGCTTCACGAAGTTTCGGAACTTTTAAAAGGAAGATAAAAAGAAGGATCTTCTTGAGACTAAGGGAGAAAGGCAGAAATGGGCAATCTAGAAATTCGTAAGGAGAGCAATAGAGTGTCCCAGAAAGGATTTTTCATGGGTTTCGAAGAGATTCAAGGGTTTTAGAAGGTGTCAAAAAAGTTTTAGAGAGTTTCATGAAACATTCAAGGAAGTGTCAAGAAGTTTCAGGCGAGGATGTTTTCGATCACCTTGCATTCATTTTACTCATTTGTCTACAACATAATTCACAAGCCTAATATTAAAATGTGATGTTCGACAAACTTGTAGCTTAGTGTTTTTTCTACAATTATCACCAAGGATGCCATATTCTAACTCTAATATTTACGGCGTAAAAGCGTTAGTACCACCTACTCATACTAAACGATCGGATTTTTCGATCGTTTAGTATGAGTAGGTGGTTCTAGCACTCTCATTCTGTAAATATTAGAGTTAGAATATGACGTCCTTGGTGATAATTGTATGAAAAACACTAAGCTACAAGTTTGCCGAACATCATGCTTCTGAACTGAGTTAGAGGCAAATGAGTGAAACGATTGAGGTGATCGAAAACATCATTGGTTTCAGGAGGTTAAAAGATTGCAGGGTTGAGAGGGCTACATGGATGTTTCTGAAATGTTTCTGACCCGTTTCAGGGTGTTCAGAGCATGAGCATGAGCAATGAGCATAGATTAGCATAGATGGGTGTTCAGAAAAGTATATAAAGTCTTCTCAGAGGATTTCAGAAGTGTTTTACGAAGTTTTAAGGGCATCTCAGAGGGTCTCAGTAAGATTTTAGGGCTCTCAAAAGGTTTTCAAGGGGGGGTTCAAGACAAATCTGGGAATCCAGCAGACTTCAGGAGGAATTCAAGGCGTTTCAGGTGGACCTCTGCCTGGTTTTCGTTTTCTCCGATTGATGATCCGTTTTCAAGATTCCGGCTCTGCGATGGGTGAATTCCGTCTGAGCCTCTAGAATAGTTATATATAGAATAGGGTGAACGGGACAATCGAAGAAATACCCGCCATTGCTCTGTTACTAAGATGGTAATCTCAGAATCTATTTCATATTTTGGCACAAAAACTTATCATTGTGTATGCTCACTTTCGGTGCATATGCTGAATGTTTTTCAGTCTCTTCTGTGCGATAGAAATCGAGATTACCATCTTCGAAATCGCGAGGCAAATTGTTAGAAAGAGAGGGAAGATAGGAAAAATAACACAGTGTCCCGTATTGTAATGATATTCGAAAAGATAGTAGTTATTTATGTAACGAATTGCAAAAAGTTGTGTTTTTTTTTCAGCACGAGTCGTCCATTTATCCAACGAGGGTTGCCGAGTTGGATAAATACGAAGAGTGTTGAACAAATCGAGTTTTGCAATGAGTACCGTAATCCGGGGTATTATTAATCAGCGGGGTAACATTGATCGGCTTGACCCACCTCATGAAATGTTCAAAGAAGCATTTTACATTGAATCAGTTTCTACTATGGAATGGTATATCGTAATCTGCTATCATTTAGCTATTAAATGACATGCAATTTATGAAAATTGAATTTCATAAACATTGAATTAAATCGATTTTTCCATAACTGTGTTTCGTAACGCAATGAGCTACACTGTCAAACATTCATGCTTGGCGTGAATACTAGATATAATATGAGGTTCGAAATCACTGTATTACTTCAATATGACATCCTAGAGTTGGATTTAATAAACGAAACTTTTATGAAAATGCTATTATTCAGTAAAATTTACGATTTATTAAAAGTCGACTATCAATTCCTTAAGCCATTGCCTACCTTTAGGCGTTATTCATGGTTTAGAGGATTTTAATCCTAAAATAACTTAAAAAGTACATTATTTGTAAGAATTTACACAACATACTCGAAATCAGCGACCCCGAATTTAGTAAGTAAGGGTATTTTCAACACAAATGAACATTGATCACTGATATGATCAATGTTACCCCAAATCAACACAATCATAAATTAGATTTAAAAACCCTTTTAAACATGTTTTAAAGTTTACCAATACTTTTTCGAGTAGCTTAACACAAACTCAGAGGGCCAGTACTTCTTTTAAAAATATAAAACATGTAACATTTGCTTTGACAAGAGAATTATTCAAGAAAGATAGAAAATTCTGATCAATGTTACCCCGGATTACGGTACCGTGATTTCGGGTGAAATTGGTCACTTTTCGCAGTTTTTTGCGTCTTATTTTTGAATGTTTGTCGATATGGTTGAATTCAATGCTTTAAAACAACTACGACCATGGTTTTCATCAGTCAATGAGGTTGAAAATTTTACAGCAAATCATTTTATTATAATAAATAACATTTTACCTAAAAAATCAAAAATTTTACTTTCGGGGTGAAACTGATCAGTCAGTGAAATGCCTTTGTAAGTGCTGAAAATTATTTTTTCATCTGAATTAACCACCCTAGAATGCGGAAAGCTATGCAAAACTGTTACAAGTTTACTAAATTTTTAATTATTTAAGTTTAAAGTTTAATAAATCGAAAGAAAACGCCTAAAAGTATGCATTTTTTTCATTAATTACACAAGTTTACAAAATAAAACGAAAGTCGTGAACTTCTGTCAACGACCAAAGTTTTTGAAGCACAATTTAGTGCTGATTTCAAAACCGACCTTCAAAAAATTTTAGGTAGAACAGTTTTTGAGTTTTAGCTCAATATCGAGTTTTGCAACTTTTTAAAATATGTAATTTACTAAAATTCAAATATATTGCGTTTTGTTTAACCAATTTTAAATCTTTTTCCATAAATTAAAAGCTGAATATAATACCATTCGAACATCTGAATACAGGTTTTGCATCAGATTGATGAAATTCAAGATATTGGCGAGTTTTAGGGATGATCTTCTTAAATTTTAGCAAAACTTCCAAAATTTTTTGAAGAAATGTATTTTTTTCAATAAGAAAAAACCAACTTAAAAATTCTTTCTCGACGTTTATTTGACATATCATATGTAGGCGAGTTACAGTAAAAATTTCAGCTCAATCGGAGCATTGGTTACGGAGAATGGGATGTTTGAAGTGAGCGACTTTGCTTAAAAATAGAACAAAAATCGATTTCAAATCATCAACCTTGTATGGAAAGTCGACAAAATTTCCGCTCTACTGTATTTTTTTTCCTTCGCGTTTCCGAACTCAGGGCATGATTCTACACCAAAAACGATCATCAGCTTACCGAGTTCAAAAATGCTGTAAACTAGTGTTATGTGTATCAATATTGTGCTTCCTAAAAAGTGCATTTTTATGCATAAATAACAATATTTATAGAACTTTTGATGAAGAAATCGGGTTTAGCAAATACTTGGCTGCTATGAACATTCATTCGAATTTTCATTACATGTGCGATACAACTACGGTAGCAAAAGTTTGGAAGTGTCTATGAAGATCGCACAACACGCAGTTCCGGAAAATATTGAATTTAATACCGAAATATGTAACTAATTGGCTGTAAAACATGTTAACTCATCATTCAATAACCCTTGAGCAAGGTGATGGCCATTTTCCACAAATTGTTTTAAGTTTAAAGCGTTATTTTTAACAAATAAAAATGGAGCTTTCGTCGATCAATTTTACCCCACTGATCAATTTCACCCGAAATCACGGTATGTAACTCAATTTTATGCAATGATTTTTTCATTATGCAACTCATTTCAGTTGCATAATGAACTAGTACTGAAAAGTAAGCCAGTATGATACCGAATGAGTTTTATAAAATATAAATTATGATACTGAATTGTATAAAGAGGTTTTGCGCCCTTTTGAGAAGGATTTTAAATAGAAATCACTTAAGGTGGCTTTTCCCTCTTCCTAAATTTTGAATAAAAAGTAAATTCTTCTTCTTCTTCTTTATGGCTCGATGTTCTCACTGGAACTTGGCCTGCCTCTCTTCAACTTAGTGTTCTCAGAGCACTTCCACAGTTATTAATTGAAGGGCTTTTTTTGCCTGCCATTGCATGAATTTGTATATTGTGAGGCAAGTACAATGATACACTATGCCCAGGGAGTCGAGAAAATTTTCCCGACCGGAACGGGAATCGAACCCGCCGTCTCCGGATTGGCGATCCATAGCCTTAACCACTAGGCTAACTGGAGACTAATAATAATAATAAGGCGTTTTAGGTGGTGAGGATGTTTTATGTGGTTTCTCAGGGAGTCTAACAAGCATTTTCAGGGGTTGTCAAGGGTTTCAAGGGAGTTTCAGGGAATTCTAGGCAGTTCCAGGGAGTTTTAGCTGAGACTTCCTAATAATTTGCATTTTGAAGGTTTCCAGGGAAGTTTAAGGCGGTTTCAGGCCGTTTCAGGGGGCCTTAGGGAATTTGAAGGGATTTTGTGGAGTCTCAGAGGAATCCATGGAATTTCAGGTGGTTTTAGGGGCGTTTCAATGGGTCTCAGGTGCGTTCCGGGAAATCTCAGGGGGTTTTCAGGGGGTTTCGACGGGTCCTCGCAAGGTTTCGAGGGGATCTCAGGTGTTCTCTCAGGGACTCTCGGAGGATATCAAGGGCATTATTGAGGATTCCTAGGGCGTTTCAGAGGAGTTTCAGAGTGTTTGCAGTTGGCTTCAGAGACGTTCTAGGGAGTCACAAGAGGTTTCTGAGGTGTTTCAGAGCGGCTTCAGATGGTCTCAGGGGTGTTTTAGAGTGTTCCGGAGGATTTCAGGTGATTTCAGTGGTGTTTCAGGAGAACTCTGGAGTTTTGGAGGTTTCTGTTGGTTGAAGAATTAATGGTGGCTTTCAAGGGACCCCAAGTTGTTTCAGAGACGTTCTAGAAGGTTTCAAGGATTTACTGGGGCGTTTCAGGGAATCTTAAGGGGTTTCAAGTAAGGCCCTGGAAATACCAGAATCCCTTTAAAAGCCTTCAAAATGGCTTTAAAGCCTATAGATCAAATCTGAAATCTCTGGAAACCCTCTTTAACCCTCTATTTCCCATGGTTGCTCTAGAGCACCATCGGTCTAACAACTAATCACTTGTTTCAATAGTGGAACTATTGATAAGCAATCAAAACCCTATTAATTTACAACTACATGATTTCGAAAAATTTAGCCAACTAGCAACAACATTTGTCCAAGCACTTTTTAGGAAACGATTTTTCTCATAGAAATTGTCGTTCTTCCCGAGACCAAAGCTACATGATACAGAATTACCGATAGCTCTCCGTATATTTGAATTTGTTAACTTTTGCTTTTCAACTGCAATCGTTAAAGTTATGTTCTAATGTTTTAATGTGATTCTGATCGGGAACCGAAATCATCGTCATCGCGCCCATCAGCTGTGCGCGATTAGTATTAGAAAAGCAAGATGCTACTTGGCTCACCCAAACCGTGGTGAATCTCTCGCACTCGAAAACCGTTTATATTTTTGTAACAAACTGCTCTTCGGCTTTGGCAGCTGACATGTTTATAGTGCGACCGAGTGGCGACGACCGCGCGGTGGTTGTTGCCTGATGCTGCTGATGAGAACCTACGACGATGAGTGACTCGGTGGCGGCAGTGACGGCGAAGACGCCCGCGAAGGGATATTTCTGCGAATCGGACCAATTTTCGATTTCGCCTGTTTAGTGCAACGGTGACCGACCGATGATCGGTGGCGACGACGGTGGACGCTAACAAATTGTTTCAGAACCGCGCTCGGGCGGAAGTACGCGAAGCAGCGGTTATTTCTGGGAAAGTGCTTCCGGTGCAGATTTGTGTGTTCGTGTTGTTGCCCTTGTGGCGAGGATGGGATTATTGGATATGAAGGAAACAGGATCATCGTCATCATCGAAACGATCCGCGCCTCAGACGTACAGTCGGAAGGATTTGAAGGCGAACCTGCAACGAAACATCCACAGAATGTTGGACAGGTGAGTGCCGTGGATGATGATGGGGTTTAATAATTGTTTGTTGCTGCCATGTGAATAACGTCATCCTCTCGGTGGGTGAAGTTGAGAGAAGTCCGGTTACACATCTGAGCTCAATTAGCTATAGCTGTGCCGCCGATTTGCATGTGGGAATAATTATCTCTCGCTTCTCGTGACTTGTGCGTTATGGTAGATCTGTAATTTAAAAGTAGACTTTTGATTTATTACACTAGAACCTATTATTTAGACTGATGAGCTAGTCACTTGGGTTCGTAATGAAGTCTACAGATATTGCTTGACAGGTAAACAGCGTATGTATTTTTTTGCGTACAATTTGTTGAATATTCGAATCAAAACCAAATTTTATCTTTTTTTTTTGTTAGAGACAAGATTGTTGGAATTTTGATAATGAACCTGGGTGTGTCATGTACAAGACAGTGAAGATGACATTACAGTTAAGGTCACAATACGTATCTGTCAAAGGATGCAAATTCTTAGTGGTATTAGAAGGAACAGTACTTAAACGATTTTCTTTTTTCACGTTGGAATGTTGTTTTTTTTTTTGTTGTGGCATTCTTCAAAAATTTGTTTTGAAATTTCTTCATTCAAAAGTACTGAGCTTCCGCAAATATAGAGAGGTTTCCGAAGTGATCTCGCGACATGATCCATTAAATATTCTTGGTAATATTCGAATGCGGCGTTGGACGGTTCGAGAAATGACTGTCTGAACAAACATTCCTAGTTCTAAAAATATTATTTGTCTTGTTCCAAAATTACAAGGACAACAGCCGCCCAACTCGTCGTTGCTCGTCACAAAAACTTTGTGCACAATCATAATTTGTCCAAATTACGAATTGCAAAGCACCAGTTACCCACTTCGCATTCGATGTCCCCTATTAGCGTGCCTAGTAGACCTGAATGTAGGTCATCTCTAATAGCAGTAGTGTTGCTCGAACGAAACACCAGCACCCAGGCCAGACCAAACCAGACACAACTGCGCCAGAGTCGACCCAACAACCAACCACCCAATTGTTGTAATATGCATTTAATAATAATGATACACAAATAACCGTCCACAGTCAGCTGGACGGATCAGCAGCTGCGGAAGGGTGAAACCATGTTTTCCACTCAGTTTGATCCAAACATGGGAGGATGACTTTTTCGCACGATCCGTGCAATCGACTGGAACTGAACATGTGATTCGATATAAGCTTGCACGTTTTACCTTTAATGTGGTGTCAAATCTAGCAAAGTTATCAAATAGATGCGATTCTATCATACACTTTGAGCAAGATATGAGTTGAGTCGAAAGTTAAACGATTTGTTTTTATCATTAGATCTATGACACATTAATTCTTACAAATGTGCGTCATCTTCCAGACGTCATTTGCCACTAAAAACAATTCATCTCTTGTAAGTTCAACTAATTATACATTCATTAGAACATCCCATCCGAAGTCGTTCGACAACCGCTCGCACGTGTTAAATCAGCCATTCGCAGTTCCGAGTTACTTTTTGCCATCGCAATTTGTTGCTCAAACTGATTATACCGAGCGAGGTGTTAATCATCATCACACTACTGTCTGTAAAGTTTATAATTACCTATGCAGAAGTGTGCGATCCCGACTCCAGATGTAACTGGTTCTGGTAGGTAGTATCCAGTTCGCAGTTCTAAGCTGTAGGAATATGAAAAATAGATTTTCTTGGATGCACAATAGCATTTATTAATAACTGGCGAAAAAAGTTCTAGGTATCTAGGGTTGAAACAACCATTTTTTCAAAAAGAAATTGTATTCTACTATCTTTAAATTTTTTTAAACAATGTTCAGTCTTTTCATGGAAGCTTAAGTTTTAGCTCAACCTGAAATTATGTTTAGATGATACTGAATCAAGACCCATATAGCCGAAGCGGTAAACACGCAGGCATTCCGTAAGACCATGCTGCGGGTGACGGGTTCGATTCCCGGTCGGTTCAGGAACTTAGTGGAACGTAATGGATATTTTCTTGACTTCGTGGCATAGAATATCTACGTGCCTGCCACATGATGTACACATGCAAAATGGTAATTTACAGTAGAATCTTTCAATTTACACGTACACTCCCGATCAAAAGATTGGGGTCACCCCCTCAAAAACGTGTCATTTTTTTAGGCCCATATCTTCGCCAATTTGCGTCCGATTTCAAACCCTAGGTCTCATTCAAAAGATAATAAGTCAAAGAAACTTTGAACATGATTTAAAAGAAACTTTTTCAAAAAATTGTGTGTGTAAACTTAACCAAAAGTTGCCAAATTTTCCAAAAAATAAATGTAAACTTACGGCAGTGTCGTTGAAAATTGGGTCGACCAAATTCTAAGATGAGAGCGGTAATATCACCCATTTTCTATAAGCTTTCAACTGCTTTTTACAGAACTAAGCTAAAAAATCTAGAAAAATAAGTAAATTAATCCTTGATGTTATCGGGCAAAAGTTTGGGGTCACTATCGTAAAACATTGAAAAGTGATTTGTTGATATCTTTGTCATCTTTCATTCAATTTTAATTCTTCTTGGCTTATTTGAAATATAATGAATGATACTTACTGCATAGATATTGAACCACAAATATTTGTTGTAATTTACATACTAAAACTTAACGTAAAGTTGCCTCATTTTTTGAAATGTGTTAACTTTGCATAACATTTTTATACATGTACAAAAATCGTTAAATACGTCAAATTAAATACATCAAACGTAAATTGAGTAATTATCTTTAATATGAGCCAAAAAGAATTAACATTGAACTATAGATGAAGAAGATATCATCAAATCACTTTTCCATGTTTTACTAAAGTGACCCCAAACTTTTGGCTGATACATCATATTGAGGGGTGACCCCAAACTTTTGGTCGATGACATGAAGAGTTAATTTACTTAATAATTTTTTTTCTACATTTTTTTTACCTGAGTTCTGTAAAAAGCAGTTGAAAGCTAATAGAAAATGGGTTATGTTACCACTCTCATCTTAAAATTTGGTCAATCCAATTTCCAGCGACACTGCCGTAAGTTCATATTCATTTTTTAGAAAATTTGGCAAAATTTTCTGAAAAAAATTCTTTTTAAATCATGTTCAAAGTTTCTTTGACTTATTATCTTTTGAATGAAACCTAGGGTTTTGAAATCGGACGCAAATTGGCGGAGATATGGGCCTAAAAAAATGTCATGTTTTTGAGGGGGTGACCCCAAACTTTTGATCGGGAGTGTACGTCCCCCAACCCCCATTTCGAAGAAAATTTCGGGAACCTGATTCCAATTTGGTGTTCGGGTGTTCGGGAACCTGGTTGGCCAATTTGTGTGTGTTTTTTTTTCTGAATTCGGTCTTGCGACATATCAATCTTCATAATTTTGCATAACAAGATCTCTAGAAGACATTCCGATACTGTTAGGTCATATTGGCCACTACCAGCAGTAGGTACTCCGAGAGCCTGGTTTCCCCATGAGAAGCATCCAGTTCGTGGTGTTTTCTGGACTCGTATGACATTTCTCAGAATTCCATTATCCCGAACACATATTTTCAAGATCATAAATTTTCTATTTACCTATGAGAATTCGTCCAGGATTGAACTAGTTTTGTTGATAAATTTTCACCCTGTCTTTTATAGAACCGAAACACTTAATGGATAATAATCGCTTTATTTTTACTGTGAGATTATCTATGTATAGGGTATTTTTTTTATTATCGTACAAATTGGGCCGAAGGGTCTCAGATTTTCATGAACTTTTTCCACAGGCAGGGCTCATGGATATATGAACAAAAAAATTTCGCCTATTTTTCCGGAAAACTCAGATGGATTTTTTTTGTTTTCCCCTAACACTACTTACTTTGAAAAATCATAACTCAAGTTACTTTTTTGCTGGATTTTTGGAGAAATAATTTCTTGGAATACCTCCAGAAGTTCTTTCAGGATTCCTCAACAGGCATTATAGGAATTTTCTATATGAACTCTTGATATTTCTCCAGAATTACATTTTTGCAGACTTTGAAAATATTGCTTCGTTGTTGAATTCAAAATCTAAAACCAATAAAAAATTTAGAAGTGCATCCAGTTTCGCCTTAAAGGATTCCTTCTGGAATTCCTCCAAAATCGGTTCTGGGATTTTTCTAGGTAATTTGTTATTTCTTAAAATTCATTGAGAAGTTTTTGTTTGAATTCCTCAAAGAATTTCCGATCCCTGTGATTTCTTCAGGAATTGCTTCTTGGAACTATTTTTTAAATATTTCTATAATTTCTACTAAATCACCAGGAATCGATTTTTTTTAAGAATTAAGAATTAATTTACTTTCTGAAATTCCACCAGAAATTCCTTCTGAGATTCGCCCAGATGTTCCTTTTTTATATTCCTACATAAGAGTTCTTCCTGAGTTTACGGGTTGGTGGTCTAGTGGTTACCGCTTTTTATTCGTATGCAGGAAAAAAGTTCTGGGTTCAATCTCTGGCCCGTTTCTTTCCTCCTATTTTGTATCCTTCGATATACTTTCTCCCTCCGTTCTACTTGTACAAGTCATATATAATATGTTCTAGTCATTGCTAGAACTAGATACGATTGAAAAGCCGTTACTCTTCCTTCGAACTTTCACAGCACAGTGTTAATCTATCAGATAATGCCTACGAACTGTGCCGCAATAACTTCAAAGTAATAAACACGCAAATCTATCTCCTGGCATCTACGCACCAATGTGTGAACCCTCTGTTTACCATATCCCACCAACACCCCAACATCCACATGAATTTTTGCAGAAGCAGAGGTATATTCGGTCTGCTGTGGATACAAACGATTTCAATCATCAATTTCTTCCCCTTCCCCACATTGACCTGCAACCTTACGTGGCAGGCGCCGTTGTCGCCTAAAAATAGAAGATCACTAACACACACACACACACACACACACACACATTGAAGATGCCTGCACGTCCCCGGCAAATATATCTCATTGGTTGCTTGTGTCAGTGTAACTAGTCTGCCCATGCTAAAGTAGCATCAAGTTCAAGCTCATGTTCCTACAAGAATAAGATAAAGTAAAGATTGCGCCATTGAGCAGTACAAGTTGTGCGGGAAAAATTAGAAATTTCAAAGTCATGTACCAAAAACCGCTAAACCCGACAGTTATAGTTAGACCAAACATAGGACAAATAACGACACAACTATTTACCCCCTGAGGAAGACACAATCCCCGTGTCGAAACGTCGGGCAAATAAAGAACGTCGTTTGTTCAATAAATGACAATAACTTGATGATTTTGTGGCTATATCGGTCTCTTTCTACTCATAGTATAAGGGAGTAGAGATCAAAGCCAGTCTTGGTAAGGTGGTATGAAAACTACCAACCAAGCCGATCTGTTTAAAAGCACAGGTCGCACGGCAGAAGTTTCACGCATTCGATGTATTCGTTCAATACATGGCCTACTTGCCTAATTTCACCTTCTATAAAAAAAAATTTCACACTTGTTCGCTACCTAGCGAATTCTATCATATCTATCATTTCATTATCCACTTTGATCTCTACTCCCTTATACTATGAGTACAAAGAGACCGATATAGCCACAAAATCATCAAGTTATTAATAGAATACGGTCGATAAATCAGCATATGATATCAATAAATGACTGCGTAGCCAAACATAATCAATTCCACCAAATCAGTCGATTTATCATCAGTTCAATTATAAACAATGATATATTGCAAGACAGGGTTCAGAAAAAGTCTCGAACTGGCCACTGGCCCACCTCTGGCTTGACCAAAAAAAAACTAGAAAAATCTTCTAGAGTTCTTGCTTTGCCAAATTCTGAAGTTTGATGTGTAGTAAGACAGAGTTCATAACATATCACAAACTGGCCTCTTCTCAGAGGGAAACAGGTTCCCGAAGAACTTCTTTTAGTGGACAATATGATAAAAGAGTTTCGAATTTTCCTCTAGAATTATTGTTTTCCAAAATTATGAAGGTTGATACATATGTCGCAAGACCTGGTTCAGAAAAAAAATAACTGGCTACTTCTCATGTAGAACTTGGTTACTGAAGTACCTCTGTTAGTGGCCACAATACGACCAAAAGGCCTCAAAATGCCTTGTAGAGTTCTTGTTTTGCAAAACTATGAAGATTGTACGCTGCATTAGCTAACATTACAATCTGGCCAGCAGGTTATAAGGTGGTTACTCCATGGAATATGCCCGGAACCATTACCCCAACAAACATTTTTGTTGTAAAAGAATGGAACAAACTGCTTTTAATCAAACTTCAATTTAAGAAATTGTTGTTCAGCTACTTCTGTATTGTATGAGTGTTACCCCCTCCCGTCCGTTACCAAAGCACAAAGATTTGTTACTACATACTGTGTGTCTCTTAGACAGGGTTGACGCAATTTTCTAACGAGCGATGAAGACAAGGATGTTTTCGATCACCGGGCAATCGTTTGACTCATTTGTCTATAACTCAGACCAGAAGCCTAATATCAAAATGTGATATTAGTGTTAGTACCACCTACTCATACTAAACGATTGGATTTTTCGATCGCTTAGTATGAGTAGGTAGTATTAGCGCTATCACGCCGTAAATATTAGATTTAGAAAATGGAGTCCTTAGTGATAATTGTAGGAAAAAAATAATCTACAAGTTTGCCGAACCACCACATTTCAAAATTAAGCTTCTGGACTGAGTTATAAATAAATAAGTCAAACGATTGTCAGGTGATCGCAAATATCCTTGGATGAGGGTGAGAGCTATTCCTTATGAATTTTCTGCACAAATTCCTGAAATCAATGAATCCTTCTGGGGTTCCCCCAGAAATTTTAGCCGTGATGAATGTTGTTTTCTAGGATTTCATCAGGGGTTAGTTCTGGGACTCTTCTAAAAGTTCCTCTTGGTATTATTCCAGGAAATCTTTATGGGATTCATTCCAAAATTTCTCCAAGCTTTCTTCTGGGATTCCTGCAGGATTATTTTTTTCTGGGATCCTATCAGGAATTCTCTTGCACGAGTTCCTTCTGAAACATCGATGTTAGATTCCTCCATGAGCTTTTGTTGGATTCCCTCAAGAATCGTCTTTGAAAAATCTCCAAGTTATCTATTTATGGCAAACGACTGAAAATATTAGATACCTTACAGCGTATCCTCCAGAAGTTGCTTGCGGAAATCTTTTAAGAGCTCCTGGAAATATTTTGGAGCTCCTTCTGGGACTTCTTCGAATCTCCAGGAGTTATTTATGGGAAACTTCCAGATGTTTCTTCTCAAACTCCTTCAGATGTTCCTTCAGAAAGCACTTCTGATGTTCCTTTTGAAAATCTACCTAGAGTAAGTTTTGGGAACCCTCCAGTAGTCCCTCGTGAGAATTCTTCAGATATTTTTTTCTGAAAATCTTGCAGGAGTTATTTTTAGTAATGCTCCAGGAGTTATGGAAATCATTCATGAGGGGCTTGGTGGTCTAGTGGCTACCGCTTCTGATTCGTATGCAGAAGGTCATGGGTTCAATCCCTGGCCCGTCCCTTTCATCCTACTTTGTATCTTTCTATCCACTTCCTCTATCTCTCTCTTCTCTACATATACAACTCATGTATATTCATATGTTCATAGCCATCGCTAGAACCAGAAACGAATTGTAAAAAAGTCGTTTCCCTCCCTTCCAATTTCCACTCACAGCACAGTGTATATAACTCCTACAAGTTATGCAACCAAAGCGTACTGTGCCGCTTGACCTTATTCACCTCATTCACCACACAATCTATCACCTTACGAACACTATAAATAACCCCCTATCCATGGATTGCATCACCGACCCAACGGTGACTCCCAGATCTCCCATCCTTTCCGTCTAACAAATACCCCAGTCCGTGCTGGTTGTGGGGATGCAGAGGTGATCTCGGTCTTTAGTTGCAACAACCAGCACACTCTAACATTCCTCTCCCTTCCCAACTGAATATAAGGACGTGGCCGGCGCCGTTATTGATCCAAAATGTATGAGCTGCTAGAATTGCACTTTGAGAATAAGTGGAGTGTCCTTGCCCTCATTCATTTGGATCTCAGTGCAATTGGTACCAGCTCAGATCAATCACGGAGTAGCAACCATTGACATGTATAGTCAGATTTGATCGATTGATCGTTGATCGAGGAGTTATGGAAATCATTCAGGACTTCTTGTTGGAATTCCTTCAGTTGTTCGTTTTGGTAATCTTTGAGGATTTTTTGTCTAAGAATGCTTTTGGGAATCTTTTTTTCTGGTAATCCTCCAGGAGTTTCTTTTGGAAATATTTCAGGAGTTTGAATCTCAGACTAAACTATTGTAGGCATCCTTAAAGGAGCTTCTGAAGAATTCCCTGCAGAAATCCGCACAAGAATTCCATAATGTAATCTCGAGAATTCCACACAATGCATTCGTGGTGGAAATCCCGGAAAGAACTTTATTGAGGAATCCCCAGTTCAGGGTGGCCACAGACTCGGGAAATTCGGGAAATGCGGGAAAAAGTCGGGAATTGAAATTCATCGGGAAAAATGCGGGAAAAAGTCGGGAATTTAATTTATGATCGGGAATTTTTAATTGATGTATAATGTCCTCAGAATATAAACCCAAACTTAGATTTAGCTACTCATTTCAAATCCACACTTCTTACAATAATTTCACAATTATACAATACTTCTATCTCATGAAGAAAATTACATTATCCAAACATTTGATGATGATCATTATTGGTTTCTGAATTATGTGATTTTTATCTATATTAAACGAGATCTTTAGCCCAAGACTAGTTCCTCTCAGGACCACTATACTTACGCTTTACTTTCCTTTCGAAATTCTTCCTCATGAGCGGGATTCGCTCCCAGATTTAACCATCACACCAGGTCCACTGCACAGTTTGTGATTTCTTGTTTGGTAGATATTATCCGGATGACAGCTTTATATTGTCCGGATATTATAAATCAAATTTTTAAAAATACGATTCGAACTAGTTTGAAAAACTGAACCCTAAAAACGTAAGAAAAATCGCAAAGAAAAAAAAATTTGATAGAAAAACTTTCTTAATGATTTAAGCAGAAATGCAAAGAAATACTTCTCCGAAGCATTTCCACAATATAACAGAAAGGTCTATGAATTCCATAGGAAATTGCAAACAATTTTTTTCCAAAATTGAATTCAATGATTTTTCGCAGAATACACAACGCAAATTGCCAAGGAACGTAATTCACCAGCTTGGTTATTTGATTTAAATGCAGGAGAATTATTAGATCAAAACTTGGTTTACTTTTTTTGTGTTTTGTTTGATTTTTGTATTTTACCTTTTCACTACTAATACACCATTTGTTTCAGTGTTTTTTGCTTGATTTTTATTTTAATATAATAATGATTTGTTTTAGCACTGATCAGGTAAAATCAGGTAATTGGTCAACTATATAATAAATTATATTTAAATTACATGATACTTGGGATTCTGGGAGGGGTAGCTTAAGGAAGCTAAATGAACTGGTAACAATCATCGTGTTGTCTTCCGAAGGTTTCCAGTAAATTTAGCTTACCCTGCTACAACAAACCATCAGGTAGATCATCCCCTTCCGGTATGACTCTGCAGCCATAGGTAATCCTTGCGCTGATGGTGGGTACTCAGTCATCATCATCATCATCATCATCATCAATACACAACGGAAACTGCCGGAGAATCCTTTCCGAATATTATCGAGGAATCACGTAGATTTGCAGGGTGTCTACTGTCAACTGGAATTATCAGTGTAATTCTATTAAGGTGGAAATTTACTGGCATTCTGGCGATATAACTGGGTATATCTTACATAACAAATTTGGTGAACTTTGAAGAAGATTCGCTTACTAAACCATGCCATGAAATAAGATTGTTTCCATAGTAGTTCCTGCTGGTACGGTTTGTGGAATTTTTCCAATGTGGATAAGTTTTGGGCCAAGTTTCAATTAATGTAAAAAACAGGATATTTTAAATATTCCCTGAATTCGTTAGTGAAGGACTTCCTAAAATTATTGCTTTGTAGGAGTTTTTAACGGTATTTCTAGTGAAATCTCTGAATAAGTTTACAGAAAAGCTCTCTGCAATCACAGAAGCCATCATAGTAAGAATACTCGATAGCGACGCGACATTTTCAATTCTTTTGGAAAAATACTAAAGGCATTAGAAATTCAGTCGTTGCGGATAATTTGTGTTATTATAATACAATCATTCCATAGAAAATCGATATAGTACTACTCAAATTGTCGTGAAAATGAGTGTGTTTGTAGATCATCGAAAACAACGCGTATTTTTCCTTTTCGTCATTAGGGTGACCAATTTTTCCATAAAAGACACTTTTTTTGAATTTGATTATATTTTGGATCCTCATAAAACTATGGATATCAAAAACAGAAATAACTCAAATAAGCAATACAATGCATAGTTTTATGAGGATACAAAAAAAAATCATCCCAAAAACTAAAAAATATACATCTCTTCTATTTGACATGTTACGCCGAGTTTTATGAATTTTCTAAATACAGTTTGGCCCTCTCAGCGATTTTTCCTGAAAACGACAATATCGTTCAAACAAATAATAATAAATCGGTCAACTGGTTCAAAAGTAATGATTTTTTGTAAATTTTTTGTTTTTATAAATCTTGATTTTTTAAACCACCATATCTATAAATTGTTCATCTTAGTTTACTTGAAGACATTATCTTTGCAATTATAGACATAACAATGGAAGCAAATGGAAGACTGGATTCTTTAGATTTTTTTTATGGAACCCTTCAAAGTATTACTCGCAAAATTTCAAGAAAAACTGCTGAAGGAATTGCTCATATTATCATCGGAAAATCTGAAAAGTTGCTCGTATGAATTTTTTGAACAGAAGTGTAGGGGTTTTTTACCTATTACCTAATGCGAATCTAAAGAATTGCTTTATGTCTTTCTTGAAACTATGTATCGAAGCAATTCTGTAGGATTTTCTGGCGAGAATTGTTACTGAAATCTATAAGGTCAAAAGACAGAAGAACGCCAGTATTGGAAGAATTTTAAGCCCATTTCTTGATTACTTTCAGCTTTAACGGAAGGCTTATCCAATGCTCTGAATGCAACTTAATAATGGCTGTACAAGATTAATTTTAAACTCTTAGAGCAATTTGATAAATAGTTGGATACATTTTTGGATTTTGCTCTATAATTTTTTTTTAAATGTACCCACTTCTCATCAGTTTCCACTAAAAATTACTCGCGATTTTCCAAGAAAGTTCTTCAAAACTAAGATTAGAAATTAAGTCAAACTTTTGTTTATCAGGGATTGAGGATTTCCCCACAAATTCAGCTACAAATTGTTTAGGAAAAAAAATCCCCAGATATTTTAAATTATTCTGAGGAAAGTTACTCCATCTAAATCAATCAAGATGCTCCAACAAAAATTTCTCTGAGTGCATTTTCTTTTTTCTAGAAGCTGGTTTAGAGATTTTTACATAGTTTTGCTATATAAATCTCCAGGGAGAACTCAAAAACCCTTCCTATATTCAAAACATTAAACTATGTATAAGTTAATGGATTTTGACTATTTTTTAGTCTAATGGTTTGCATATGACCCTGTAACTCTTACAGAATTTCATTTCCTGATAAATTATGTGTAAACTTAATTATTTAATAGGCTTCCTGATTTATCAACAGAGTGTTTGAAAAAAAATATCACATACATTTATTCGTTTTTTTTTGCACTCAACTTCTTCCAGAATTCCTCGAAGAATTTCACCATTATCCAATAATTCTAATGGAACTACCTATATTAGAATTACATCAAGAGTTCCATGATTCACATCTTCAGAATTTCCGTGATAACCGAATGATGATTCCGAAAACATTTCGCTTTAAGGAATTCACAGAGAGTGCTTCGTTTGTCTGTCCAGATTTGTAACTGGAATGTTTTGTTTTGTATGTAATGTTTTTCTTAACTTTTCTAAGATGTTAGGCTAGGTGCACCACGGTGGTGTAGAGCACGTTCAGTGAGCCTGTCTGGGTCATATTAACCCCAACATCCTACAAGGGTTGAGGGGTTCACAAATCTTTTGAGAATTCCGATACAAATAAATTCAAATATGGGACCTGTGGAATAAAAAGCAAACTTCAATCATATGTTACATGTAGAATTGTTTTGATATGTTTTTAACGTCTTCGAAAAATTACATAACTGTCTCAGTATGACATTGACACTTTGGTTTGGATTTTGGGATGTTTTGGAAGCTCCAAAAGCATATAAAGAAAAGTCGGGAAAATTAAAATCAATGCGGGAAAAAGTCGGGAAAAATGCGGGAATTTCATTTTTGATTTTGTGTGGCCACCCTGCCAGTTGAAGTTTCTGAAGGAATTCACTGTAGGAATTCTTGAAGAACCCAGGACCTTCTGCTTGGAATCACAAGTAGCAGTTTGATCAAGTTTTCATATTTAAATTGCAAGTATACACCGCTGGCTAAACGGCGGCGGTCACCGAAGACACTCTAATGACGTCAATCTCGTCGCTTGCTGCTGTCTGGTGCGATCATGGAAATAAAAGAGCAACGGCCAGCGAATATTCATCATCGGGATAGCAGGATAAACGGTACAAAATAGCAATTTGTTTCCTCCTTCAAGGTGTCTGGTCAAACGTGATTTGTTCAGCTGCATGGCCTGTAATTTCATGTTGGTTGGTTGAATTTTCTCCTGCGGTCATGAAGTGCGGATTGACGGGCAAATGGGCACGAGCTTTCGTACAGACAGGTTATTCCTCTTTCCAGCGGTGTTATTTGTAACGTTGTATTACTTTGAAGAAATGTTAAGATTGTTGCACTTGATGATGCAATCTTCGAATGTCGTTTATTATTTTTAAAACAGAGCTTTTTATCATCACTCAACAAAAGGCAAAATCATGCACTGTCAGTCTTTTTCAAGCCCTTATCTTACGCTAAGGGCAGTAAGTAAACAAGACGTGCATTGCTTATCAGTTTCGCCCCAAATACAGCATCGCGTTTGATTAAGTGAATTCACACGAAAAACGCGATGAAAATAAATCGGTATCGCTGTGAGTGGTCATTGGCCTCGTGAATTGGAGTCAGACCATATCACAATTCTGATGCAAACTGGTTGAACCATACTTTTTTTTCGAGAATTCGTCGATTTTAATTGACACTTTTGGTTTTGTGATCAATACCGTGATCCAGAATGTGAGCTAAACTAAACCGCTCCTTCCAATCATATGAATAGGTTCTCGGTTTCACGCGCTCCAATTGGCGAATATATAAACAAATCTAAAACCCGTCCGCATCTTAGGCGCCCACGATGGTGGGAGATTGCTTGTAATCCACTTTGGTTGGACTACAGCCGGATTCGCCAACTAGGAGGGGCCACACTTGACGTCACTCCGACGGACGACGACGAGCAACTAGGAATACTAATGTGCCGCAAGACATGGTGCCAGCCACACGCCACATTTAGCGATTCCTGAGCGTGGAGCTTTAAAGATCGCTTGTGAAGTATTTTTGCTTTGAATGCAGTTTTACACAATCTGTCGAATAAATTAGTCCAGTTTATGGGAGTTCCCCATTTGCGGCCGGGCCGATCGGTGCTCGCGGTTGGCGTCGAGTCGGTCAGCCAGTGGTTTGGGATTTGAGAGCGTGTGTTTTGCTATCGTATTTCTTGAAATTTATTCGACTTTTCCGATTCATGTCAGGCTCCCACACTGATGGGATCACAGCCGAGGTTGACTACTACTGGCCTTGTTGCAAGTCACTATTAAGTGCCTTGGTATTATCTGAAAAGTTACTATAAATAAAAGTCCTGAATTCTGTTGAAATTACTGCAATAATTGTCCAACAGCTTGACAACTTAAAATCCGTGGGAATCTCTGGCAGAATTTCTGTAGAATGTAGTTATTCTTGTAGAATTGCGGAAATTCTCAACGTATTGTTGGGGGCTTTCCTGTTCTTCTTCTTGGCGTAACGTCCCAACTGTGACAAATTCTGATTCGCAGATTAGTGTTCTATGAATATTTCCGCAGTTTTCAACTGAGAGAATTCTTTGCCAATGATCATTTTGCATTTGTACCGTAAACTTTTAAACTTTTATTTTTTTTGGAAAAAAGTTAGTTTAACCCAAGTTTAACCTTATTTTTTTTAAATATTTGCAATGTATTTCTTAGCTGAAATCATTGCTTCTAAACAATCGATTGCCACTAGGACTTTCCGTATTTTTTTTTGTTTTAACATTTTTATGGAACCTTGGTGGGGTAGTTATGAAGCTATTCTTAATATGAATAAGTTAATAAAAGTTCTTTTTTTTGACGAAAAAGTCATTTATTGTAACAGTAATCACTTATTTCAAAGAAAATTGCCTACCTTTAGGCGTTAAGGGGGAAATTTCAAAAATTAATTTTGTATTTTAAGTGTCAAATTCACTAGTTGTAAGAGTTTTGACGCGTTATTCGGGTTTGGAAGCGCAAAATTAAGTAGATAAGGAAATTTTTCTTTTTAACCGATGCTTAATTGTATACTGATAAATTTTGCCCAGAAGTGGCATCTTAATTTTTTTGATTTTTAAAGTATTTTAACTAAAAATTTTAAATTTGTTGAACCAAATTCTGTCACATTGTTTCATGGAGATCCACTGGATACTGATTTTCCAGAAATTCTTTTGGCAATTTTGAATTGCCACTAATGTTATCCGCAAAAGTTGTTTTAAAGTGATCAATTTGACCCCGGATTACGGTACCTACTTACATCACGTGGCAGGCAGGAAGATACTCTATGTCCACAAAGTCGAGGAAATTTCCTTTACGAAAAGTTCCAGGACCGACTGGGAACCAAACCTTCTTAGTAAATAAGTTTCTATGCTTAATCCTTAACATGACCGCACTAATTACATAAATCTGTTCATTACCGTCATATTACAACTTCTTTCTTTTCTTTTTTTCTTTTCAGGTGAGTTACCACTTCTCTTGACTGACAAAGTGCAGTCTCAAAGGATTGACCGACCACACACAAGTTGCAATCAAATTTGCAGCTCGTTCCACCTGATCCGTCCGTATGACAACATCCCAGTAAGTGAAGGAATTCTCTCATAAGCGAAACCGTCGTCGTCGCGTCGTAGCGCAACAGGGCTCCCACACGCTTTGATGGAAGACAGACTGAAATAGCCGCCAAACCACTCAGACTCTGTGGCAAGGCTACCACCTTTCAATCATATTCTTTCCAGTCAGTCAGTCGCTGCTGCTGGCTTGCTGGCTGACTGAATGGTCATGATGTCGTCATGGTTTGGGGGTGAACATTTTGCAACACGACGACGACGAACGCTTGGTAGTTTGCAATTTTTAAGTGCAACAGAGGGCCAGAAGCCCTAGTAATGACAATGGTCGTGCAAATGCGAGTTTCTGTCCAGCTATGGCAAAGAACCAACTTGTCCTAGGTTAGGTAGTAGAGCGGTGAGAAGTTTATTGATCACCCGCCAGAGGTGTTATGTTACTGCACCCGCAATTCGCTACCGTTTGGTACCGAAACGAACTTGGGGGTTATGGTTGGAGCCGGTGTGAAAAAAGAATGAAAATAGACTAATTTACGACACTGGGGTTAGGTCCAACTGTTTGCCCTGCATGTGTTGGTCATTTGCCCATAAGCAACCAGCGATGTCGTTAGCAGTGTTGGGAATACTCACTTTCACAGAGTTACACTTACTTGCTATTATATCAGTTCATAATCACGCTATAAAAAAGGTGTTTGAAGGACTTTTACGTTTTGAAGCTCATCATGATTATTTTGGAAATAGACTAGTCATTGCAGGTTTTCTCCAGAGGTTTTTCCAGGCACCTTACAAGGAATTCATGCAACGATTCCTGTAGGGTTGTTTCCATGATTTCCGCAAAGAAGTTCTTTAGTAATTCATTTAAAGATTGATACCAGAAATTCAGTAAGAACTCCCTCAAATCGTTCAGGGCGTCCTCCATCGGTTCTTCCACGGATTCTTGAAGCAGTTGCGCCAAGGATTCTTCCGAAAATTTCGCCAAGCATTGCTTTATGAAATCCTTCTATTGCTCCTCGCGGAATTTCTTTATGCATTCCTCCCAAAATTTTCCATTACATGGTCTAGAAATTTAAAAAATTGACTCAGTACGAAACACAGCCGGATTGATTCCTTTATTTTTTCAAACCAGTTTTCCGAGAGCAAAACATTCCGAGAAAACTAAACACAAATGACGGTTGAAAGTTCAAACAAACACGATAACGAAAAAAGTACACATTCGAATCCTTGAAAGTGTCCAATAAGGACCGAAACGTTGGATCAAGAAAAAAATATAGTAGTTTGGTACTCCCAGAAGACTGAACAGCCAACATAACTGAAGTCATATAGAAATTTATCGAAAAATTCCTTCACGCTTTCTCCTATATTTGCTCCAAAAATTTCCCTTAGTACTTTCCTTATCAATTTCTTTTTCTAACGGTTACTCTTAGGATTCTACAAAAAATTCTACAATAGTTCTTACAGAGATTCTTCCAGAAATTATTCAAGAGTTTGTCCAAAGACTCTACCAGGAACTCCTCCGAGAAATTCACCCAAGAACTTGCCCAGGATTTTTGTTCTTAAGAATTTGATAGAGATTCCACAAGGATTAATAGGATTTTTCCAAGAAATCCTTTAAGCTACCCGAGCAAAGGCGGATAACAAAGTGATATCAATTTGACAATAAACTGTGTTATCATTTTGTTATTTTTTTATAATCTTTTCCAATTGATAATAACCAGATGATAACAAATTAGGTTATCGATAATTTTGATCTATCACGATAACATAAAAATACCAAACGATAATAAAATGTGTTATCAGTTTCCAAACGTATATTTCAAAGCTTTCCCAAAACTGAGAGTCTGATGAACCTCGAATCTAAAAATAAGTCCCGTTGGTATAGGGGCTATCGGCTGCGACCGACTATCACTCGATCAGGGTTCGAGAACCGCTGGGCGCAATAGTTGAAAACATGAGTAGTGAATTGTAAGAAACTTTTTTCAATTGCTGAATATGTCGGTGAAGTAGAATTTTGCTATTTCCGTCGATAAAAGAGCTCTGAATGGTAACAAATCTAGTAATCAATCAGCAGTATTTTTTCATGTTGATAACTAAATGCAATATTGAACAAAATATTGTATAACATAATTATTTATCAACTTGAACTCAATGATAACTTAACTTCTTATCATGTTGCTATTCGAGAAGTAAATTTGAGTTATCATTTTTGTTATGTTGGCTCTTAATTCAGCCTAAATGATAACAAACTCAATTATCAAGCGAATGATAATCAGATAACAGAACTTGTTATCATTTTGTTATTCGCCTTTGCTCGGGTATAGTCTACGGAATTCCTCAATTTACTCTTTCATAAATTCATCAACAATGTCTTCAAGGATTCCCCTGATAATTATCCAAGGACTTCGGCAGGATTTTTAAAGAATTTTCTTAAAATTCAATTAAGGATTTTCGTAAGATCTTCTCCAATAATAACGACTGTAACTCATCCATGGAATCTAATGTTTGGTAAGCATATTCACCATCTATTTCTCTATGATTTTTTTTTCAAATTATTTTTAAAGGTATTCCTTCAAGGACTCCCCAGGAATTATTCCAATAACTCCGAGGACTCCTTTATAATTTTTTAAAACATTTTTTGAACAAAAAAATCCCCGATAAGACTTTGGAAATTCTTCTAACAAGTATTTGTGGGCATTCTTGGAATAACCGTAGAAGGAACTCATGAAGAAACCTTAGTCTATAATTAATGGAATCCCCGAAAGAAAGGAGAAGAAATCCCAGGTGAAATTCCCAAAGTAATCCCGGGACTCCTGAAGGAATCAAGAGAATAATTTCTGAAGGAATCCCAGAAGAATTCCTACCTGCGGTAATATCAAGAAGAGTTCCTGAAGGAATCTTTGGATGAATTCCAGAAGGAATCCCTAGAGGAGCTCCTCAAGTATCCTTAGAGCAATTTTCAAAGGAATGAAATCATATTCGTGGATTGGTCATTATGGTTATAATAGCTTGTGAAAATGGTTTCAGTACGTTCAAGCCCAGGGGTCTGCAGAAGTTCCTATGCGAATTCTTCGTAGATTTTTTTTTTCTGAAATCCTTCTGAGATTCCTTCAGGAGTTCCTCCGTAAGTTTTTTCCTGGGATTCCTCTAAAATATTTAATGGTATTTGATTAGGAATTCCTTCTGGGGTTCTTTGAAGAGTTCCTTCTTGCGTTCTTTTCTTCTGGTATTGCGCATCGTATACTGCAAGAGACGAACCAGCCAAGGGCTGAAAGTCTCTCAAATAAAAATAAATCAATCAATCGTATACTGCAAGGCTAAGACAC
This sequence comes from Aedes albopictus, assembly GCF_035046485.1. Lineage (NCBI taxonomy): Eukaryota > Metazoa > Arthropoda > Insecta > Diptera > Culicidae > Aedes > Aedes albopictus. The sequence goes on along the minus strand of NC_085137.1, from coordinate 243,459,135 downwards.
CCCCAAGCAGCTCTGGGGTTCAGCCAAGAATATTATAAGGAATTTCTTGTGAGATTCCTGCAGGAGTTTTTTAATTGGGATCCCCGCAGGAAATTCTTCTTGGATTCTCTCAATTTAGATTTCTCAATTCTCGTTCTTGGATTTTTTTTCAAGGGCTTCTGTTGGATTCTCACCAGAATCGTCTTAAGAAATCCTTCAGGATATGCTCCAGAGTTTCATCTGCGCATCTTACATGGATAATTTCTGAAAATTCCTCCGAACCTCCTTTTGGGAGCCACCCTGGAGTTTATACTAGAAATCTTCCAGAAATTCCTTCCTCATCAGAAAATCCTTCTGAAACCATTACATAAGTTCCTTGTAGAATTTGTTCAATTGTCCCTTTTGCGAATCTTCCAGGAGTTCTTTCTTGGAATTTCCAGGATTTCTCAGTGGGAATCCTTCAGGGTTTTTTTGGGATTCCTGTAAAATTATGGGAATCTTCCAGGATTTCTTCCTTAGAATCCTCCAGGGGATCATTAGGGGGTGTTTTTGAGAAGTTTATTTTTGAATTTTTGAAAATTTTGGAAATATTTCACGAGTTATTTTTTTTTTGAAAATTCCTGAAATTTCTGGATGAATTCCTAGATTGAATGAAGAAATTCCTGGAGGAATTCCCAGATGGAATTCTTGGAGGAAACCTCAAAAGTACCTTTGGAAGGATACCCAGATAAAATTCCAGTAGAAATCCCAAAAAAGATTTCTTACAGAAATCATCAGACTAAATTTGTGAAGTTCCTGAAGCAATCCTTAGATGGTTTTACTGGAAGAATTCCAGCAAGTAGTTTCTGGAGAAATTCCTAAAAGGAATTTTCGAAGAAAACGTTAGAAGGCATTCCAAGAATAATCCCCAGATGGAATTGCTTAAAAAGATCGTAGAAGGAACATTAGTGTTGTGGTTGTGGGGTGTGAATAATGATTAGTGATATTCCCCTTGCGTGTCCTTCCGTGGTTGCTCATCAGATCTTCCCCAAGATTGCTCGCAGATTCCGACCGGTACCACGGGGAGGTATGAATGAGAGTGCATAGGTAGAGGCTAGTGATCTCATTGTGATCTGAATTACGCAGTACTGAGCCTTTAGCGTGCCCTCAAAGCTTGTTCGATTAATTATATACCACTGTGAATGTGCGATATTTTGTTTTATTGTTAAACAAATAACATAAAACGATCTCACCAAATGACACCTATTACGATTACTACTAGCGAATCCATTAAATTTAGTATTTCACTAAACGACATTCCGAATCCATTCATGTCAAAAGAGCTACACTCAGTAATATTTACTACTCCCTGAAAATGCCACCGCGAAACACTGTTCACCTAATTCAACGAGTTTGTCGAATTGTTTAGACGCGCATCGCTTAAACAAGCGCCCATTGCACAATAATAGTCGACTTCTCGTCCCCCAGACAGCCAGTCGCTTGCAGCAGCTGGACGACCCGCGAAGTCATACCCGCCCGTCATCGTAAATTGCAATTAAAATCTCTCAGCTCGAGCATTAAAGAGCAAATGGTACGTCATCATCACCATCAACAACAACCGCATAATATCAGCTGCTGGGCCGGGTGGGACCACAGTCACAATACCGCTCGCCACAGTCAACGCGCCGCGCCGTAAAGAAAGGGAACAACAATAAAATCAATTCGAATCGACATCCACCATGGTCGGGTTGAGGCAATTACAATGGTTGTACCGCGGCGCGGTTGGGTCCTCTCGCTCGCTCGCTACCCCATAAGATCATAAAGCAAATATTGCCGGCCGTAAAAACCCATCAACATCTGATGAAAAACTTTCCGAAATTGGTGTCCGTTCGTCCCCCCACGATAACAATAACACCGAACCGGCGCGGCGATGATGGCGGGTGATGATGTCATTTTCGGTGTTTTGTTTGTGAATTTGTGAAGGATTTCATTTCTTTTTCAATGTTCTTCGCGGATGGCTGCAATATTATAATATATAGAAAGGAATGGAAGTAGTTTCGCCAGGGTATATATGTCAATTCTTCGAGTGGTTATTGAGGCAGATGGACGCTTGATTGAAAACGGATTGAGGAATTGTTAATGACATATTAGGCCTTCCGAGATGTGCAAATGTAATTTACACGTCGCTATTAGCTCTCTACATGAGGGTAAACTTGACATGAACAAGACTGGGTTATGTGTTTATGAAGGAATGAAATAAATCTCACTGCAGAATCCTTAGTTTCTTATTTCTGCGAACGGACTTCGTGGAAATCGTTCCACTCGTATTTATCGTCGCTCTCCTTATTACACCTTCTCTAAGGGAATGTGCAACAGCAAGCACGAAAGACCATCACCTTACCCTCTGCGAGAATCGAAGGGACTCTAGAGTGTTCCTGATACTCGAACTACGCACATCACTCGATCCATCGTCGCCTTGATCACTCGTATCAGTTTATCCGGGAATCCGTATTCGTCCATAATCTGCCATAGCTGGTCTCGATCGATTGTATCATACACCGATTTAAAATCGATGAACAAGTGATGTGTGGGCACGTTGCATTCGCGGCATTTCTGCAACACCTGAAGGATGCCAAACATTTGGTCCGTTGTAGCGCGTTCACCCATGAATCCAGCCTGATATTGCGCCACGAACTCTCTTGCAATCGGTGATAGTGGCGTAAAATTGGACAAAGTATCTTGTAGTGGCGCTCAGTAGTGAGCGATAGTTCCCGCGATCCAACTTGTCGCCCTTTTTATAAATGAGGCACACGATACCTTCCATCCATTCCTCCGTTAATACTTCCTCCTCCCAAATCTTGGCAATGACCCAGTGTTGGGCTCTCTCCAGTACTTCTCCACCGTATTTTAGAAGCTCGCTCGGTAGTTGATCTGCTCAAGCGACTTGTTTTTCAACTGGCCAACCTCCTCCTCAATCTCTTGGAGGTTAGGGGCTGTAAATCTTTCGTCCTGCGCACGTACTCCTAGATCTCACGGCATGAAGATCACAAGGCAGGCTAGTAATTTATGTAAACATCAATTTTGGATGTAAACATGTGACAGCGTTCTTATCGTTTTACGTTGATCAAATTGGTGTGAAGTACTAGACCATTGTGTTTACGCCTATAAACGATTTGAATTACATCATCAAAAAACTGTCAGTTTTCCGGAAGGTATCACCTTCTGTATATTGTACACTGTGCTAGATCTGTTACAAAGCCACCTTCGGTGCTTGCATTTGGGTACTCATCATAATGCTGCCGCCACCTGTCGACCTTCTCATGCTCGCTCGTGAGAAGATTCCCGTGATTATCTCGGCACATGTCCGCTTATGGCACAAAGCCTTATTAGCCCTGGTATGATGTTACAACAATATCGCCCATGTTGCACCTTTCTTGTTTTTCAACTGTACCAGTCGTTTCTGTGATTCGCAGTCGCGAAGCCTAGTGATGCAGCCAAGGTACTACCTTTGGCGGATCGGATGTTCCTCAAGCCATCTTCAAGTGTAGCCGCACCAAGCTGCTCTTTCGTTGGTAGAGACACTGCCAACTGCTGCGCGTAGTTTTGAGCCACTTCTACGTTGAGAGCTATGCTGGACGCCCTCTTTATAGACTCGCCGTTTTACAGCCCTACTCCATTTTGCTTAAATCTGTAGAAAAATTATACTGTAATCGTTATTTATACGCTGAAAATTGATCTGGGGTATCCTAGCCGTAGCCAATACCCAAACTAGACAAAGATACACTCTTGGAAATCACAGCATAAACAAGAAACATCAACGATAACCCAAATCGGTATAAATTGAAAAACGCCAATAATATAGGTGAGTCCAGAGATTTCTGCAAAGAATCCTCTAGCAATTCTTCTTTGAACTCCTCCAGAATTTCCTACTGATTGTTCTCCAGAGTTATCTCTAAGGACTCCTCCTAAAATTCCTCTTCGGATTCTCTTATTAATGCTTCCTGGGATTCGTCAAGAAGTTCTTGTTTTGATTGCTCCAGTGGGCATGGGCCTTTTGCCAACATATTTTCACTAAATTTCTCAAAATATTCATTTTGGAATTCCTCCAAGAATGGCTGCCAGAATTCCTCCAGAATTTTTCCAAGGATTCGCTTCTGGGATTTCTCCAGGACGTCTTCCTTAAGTCCCTCTAGAAATGCCTACTGGGATTTCTCGACACATATCCGTTGTGATTTATCAAGGGATACCTTCAAGGATTTTCTCATATTTTTTTCATAAAATCCTTCTGAAATCCCTGCCTACTATTGCTTTTGGAGTCCTCCAAGAATTACTTAAAAAGTTCTCTTATGACTGTTAAGGGGATTAGGGTTTAAAAAAAAAAACATTTCACCAAAACTCAAGTGACATGTTGATGAATATCGCACTTTCATATGTCTAACAAAAATCAATTTTATGGCACCACAAATCATATCGTTTTTTATGCTTTTGATGTTTGGGCTTAAAAATCTTCAAAACAAGCCGCCATCTTGAATTTGGAGCCGCCATTTTGGATTTGAGACCGCCATCTTGGATATTCTGGTCGTCATTTTCGGACTCCGGACATCTTCCCCACACCAAATATACCTATATTGCGTGGTTTTAGAGCCTAGAACTCCAATTATCAGCTGCCATCGCCGTTTTGAGTTTTAGACCGCTATTTTGAATATTCTGGTAGTAGTTTTTGAACGCCGGACATCTTCTCTATATCAAATATACCCATATTGCATGATTTTAGGGCCTAAAACTTCATTAAACAGCAGCCATCTTGAATTTGGAGCCGCTATCTTCAGGGGGATGACGAAGGGCCAGAATCATCTACCCAGCATTCAATTCAACATGGCGTTCAATGTTTTGTTTTGATTGCTTAATTCATGGAAAAAATGCGCTGGAAACATCGACGCTGCTACATATAATATCGTGCAAAGTGATAAAGAAAGAGAAACAATCATCAAAAACAACGATTTCGTTTAAAATGTGTAATTTCTGAAATAAGCACTAGCAACACACGAGACACACACCCGAAAATCAGGAGCTAGTTAGGGTAAACCGACCAGAAAAAGGGTACCAAAACGCGCCGTACCAAAAATGATGATGGGTGGAGCGGCGATGTACCGAGTTTGACAGCCGTGTCACCCCACTGGCTATCTTGGATTTTAGATCGCCATCTTAGATATTCTGGTCGCCATTTTTGGACTCCGGGCATCTTCCCCATACCAACTATACTTATATTGCATGGTTTCAGGCCTGAAACTCCTTTGAACAGCCGCCATCTTGAATTTGGAGCCGCCATCTTTGATTTTAGACAGCCATCTTGGATATTCTGGTCGTCATTTTTGGACTCCAGACATCTTCCCCACACCAAATAAACCCATATTGCATGGCTTTACAGCCTAAAACTCTATTAATCAGCGGCTATTTTGAATTTTGAGCTGTCATCTTGGATTTTAGATTTTAAACAACCATTTTGGATATTCTGGCCTTCATTTTTGGACTCCAGGCATCTTCCCCATATCAAATATACCTATATTGCATGATTTTAGAGCCGTCAATATACCCATATTGCATGATTTAAGATGGCGGCTGTTTAATAGAGTTTTATCAAACAGCTGCCATCTGGAGCAACTGTCTTGTATTTCAGATCGCCATCTTGGATATTCTGGTTGTCATTTTCGGGCTCCGGACATCTTCCCCATGCCAAACACTGCATGGTTTTAGAGCCTAAACTCCATTAATCAGCGGCCATCTTAAATTTGGAGCTGTCATCTTAGATTTTATACCGACATTTTGGATTTTAGACAGCCGCCATCTTGGATTTTAGATCGCCATCTTGGATATTCTGGTCACCATTTTTGGACTCCGGACGGGTATACCAAATATACCAATATTGCATGCTTTTAGACCCTTAAAATTCATTAAACAGCCGCCATCTTGAATTTGGAACCGCCATCTTAAATATTAGGCTGCTATCTTGAATTTTGGGTCGATATCGTGGAATTTCTGCTCTTCAGCGTTGATTTCCGCACAACATTCGTCAACCATGCTAAAGATTACAAAAAATCGCCGCAGTTTTATGTGATGGGGCTTGATTCAGTTTTATACACGGCCAGTTCTACCGGTGTTGGTTCATAACTCCGGAACGCTTCGATCGATGCGGACCATTTTTAATAGAAAACAAATGCGGCAAAATTCGATTCAAGCTATAATCCGAAAAATCGGCCAATGGGAATTGCCTTAAAAGTTGGTGATATATTTTTTACACAGACATACATACACACATACATATACACAGACATCATCTCAATCCGTCGAACTGAGTTGATTGGTATATATGACTTGACCCTCAGAGCTTTCTATCGAAAACTCGTTTTTGAGTGAACATATAGCTTTGGTGTACGAGAACGGCAAAAAACATCTTGGTATTCCTTCTCGGATTTCTCCAAGGGTTTCTGTTTTATTATTATTCTTATTCTAGTGAATTTTAACCTTATACTAGTTCTCCTCGCACCAAGAATTTCACCAGGAGTTCCTCTCGATATTCTTCCAGGAGTGCTTTCTGGGATTGCCTCGGGAATTTCATCTGTAATTATTCCAGCGATTTTCTCAAGGGCTTCTACAGAATTTACTCTCGGGATTTCTCCAGAATCTGTCCAAGGTTTATTTCAGGAAATCCTTCAAGGATTACTCCAAAAATTCTTCACGGAATTCCTCCATTCCTGTTAGAATTCTCATAGGAATAAATTCCAACTGGGAATCTTACAGGGATGGGCTACTTTCAAAGTTGTGGATCGATTTTTATATTTCTTACGAAATTCACAGATACTACGCAGAAAAATTGCTCTCTTTCCCATAGTGGCTGTGAATTGTATGAAACCAGTATGATACACTCCACAACTATGGAAGAAGACCTTGTTCCAAAAAGCAGTTGCGCCCTTTTGAAATGATGGTGCCCAATTGTGTGCGTCATATTAGCATTAGCATTAAAAACAGACTTGTTAAAATCCCAAAATGGCAGCCACAATGGCTGGCTTTGGTAACTTTTCACGATTTTAACGGCACAAATCTCTTCGCAAACAAAACCAGCGCACCTGTTCTTTTTATTTGAAGCCTATTACAAGTGAGCAAAAACAGAATAATAAAATGCACTGTTATTCGAAGCTTGCTTCTTGAGATTTGTGCGTCTGAAGTTCTGATGCACTGTTGAAGCGGGATTTCAAGACGTTTGTCCTTAACCCTAAAAGGGATACCTGGGGTCCATTGGACCCCAGGCGCCTTTCAGAGCTCGTCTTTGATGGAACACACTCAGCGAGGTGACGAAACTGAGGTCATGAAGGTATCCCTTTTAGGGTTATGCGAGTCGCACAAATTCGTAGGTGGTACAGTACTGGACCGCTGTTTTTTTTTTTTTATTCCTTGTTGGGTATATAAGTCACTGCGACCAGCTTTTAGATCTATTGTGACAAATGCCCCAGTTTTATTTTGCTATGTCAAGTTGACGTATCGCCATTGGTAGTAGCAATAATCGAACCTTGACTGTTAGCGTGATCCCAACACGGTGCTACAGTTCGAATGAAATGTACCACCGCATTGGGGTTTGTTCTCCAGACATCAAAGGGTTCTATCAGCCCCTTGTCAAAGAACCTAATTCTTTTAGCTGCAATTGCCGGGCAACGGCACAACAAATGCTCCGAGTCTTCTGTATCTATGCCGCAAAAGCGACACCTATCATCTTGAAGCTTTCCAATCAGCTTCAGATGATACCGGCTCGGACAATGACCTGTTAATAGGCCAGTAAAAGAACTGAAATCTTTTTTAGAAAGTTCTAAGATTTTGCGAGTGTTTGAAACGTTCGGCTTTATGAAACGTTTCGACTGCCTCGCAGAAGTGGTGTTTTCCCAGTTGGATTTTATTTTCTCATGTTCCCATGTTTTAAACTCCATTCTGAGAGAACAACCAGACACACCACAAAATGGTTCTGGTCCTATGAATTGATGAGACGATCCAAGTCTTGCTAACATATCGGCTTGTTCGTTTCCTTCAATTCCACAGTGCCCTGGAACCCAAAATAGCTTTACCTGATTGCGACAAGCTAATTGTTGAAGTGATTGAATACACTCCCAAACATGTTTTGAAGTGCATGTTGCTGATTTCAAAGCATTGAGAGCTGCTTGGCTATCAGACATCATGCAAATGGTTGAATGTCTGTAGTTTCTGCGTAAGCAAATATTACTGCATTCTAAAATCGCCTGAATTTCTGCCTGAAAAACTGTAGGCCATTTGCCCATAGGAATTGATATGTTAATCCCGGGGCCAGTCACTCCTGCGCCTACTTGATCGTTCAATTTCGAACCATCAGTATAAAATACGATTGATCCTGGGTGTAGTTCTGGGCCACCATTTGTCCACAGATTTCGCCCTGGATTAATCACTTCAAAAGAGCGATCAAAATTGTATCTTTTGCTCATCCAATCACTATTATTAACGATTAGAGAGTCGATACTGATTGTTTTAAGAATACTGAGATGCCCTCTCAGGTCACCATCAAAGAGTTGTGTAGTTCTTTTGAGCTTCAATACACTCTTTGCAGCTTCTAATTGTACAAATTGATGCAGTGGAAGGAGGTGAGTGTCAAGCGCTTTAGACGGTGCACACTGGGGCAGGATTGAAAATACACGGAAAAAACCTCTAGCTCGTCGAGATGTCGAGATACGCACTTGGTGTCTTCAGAGAAAATATTTCTATGAACAAGGTCGATATTCTGAACGATAGCATATTTTTCTTATGTTATTCGCATAAAAGTCAGTGAAAATCACGCAAAATGTATATAGGACGTTCTTGCAGTCGGGCAAGTTCGGGCAAGTTTTTTCATCGGCGATCACCTAAAAAATACATAAGCTTTCATGTGAATTTTTTTCACCGACATGATATTTGATGATTTTTTTTTAAATAGCGTTCAAAGTTTACTGTTTTGTGTGAATTAGTACAACATTTTTGCACATATTTTACCATGTTGTATGTTGCCAAGTGAACCATGAGAAGTATAAATGCAATCTAGTTACAGGTTTAGTCACTTTTAAGCTCCAGACAAATTGTAAAACACAAAAATGTCCTAAACACGCCATTTAGCCTTGGTTTTATCATTATCTTATATAATTTTATTTATTAGAATTATTTTTTGTGTGTTCAATGATCTAAAAACTCACTTTTATTGGCGTTTCGGACATTTTTTGTTTTACAATTTGTCTGGAGCTTAAATATGACTAAACCTGTAACTAGATTGCATTTATACTTCTCATGGTTCACTTGGCAACATACAACATGGTAAAATATGTGCAAAAATATTGTACTAATTCACACAAAACAGTAAACTTTGAACGCTATTTAAAAAAAATCATCAAATATCATGTCGGTGAAAAAAATTCACATGAAAGCTTATGTATTTTTTAGGTGATCGCCGATGAAAAAACTTGCCCGACTGCAAGAACGTCCTATATACATTTTGCGTGATTTTCAGGAACTTTCTATGAAAAATCAATGCATATTTTGTTTTTTCCAACTAATTTATTTTACATATGTTTTATTTTAGTATTTTCCATTATTATAACTCGAAAACGGACATTAAATTTGTTTACAAACGTAATTTAATGAAAAAACTCGATTTTAGGTAGGTATTTTATAAAACGTCTAATATCTCAAGAACAGTAGGCCTTGGAAATTTGACGTCTTCGGCAAACTTTTTTAGCATAAATAGCCGAACAACTTTGCCGAAGACACCATACCGCTAAAATGAAAGATGGCCAAAATGGCTTATAGGACTTTTATGCGAATAACGTAAGAAAAATATGCTATCGTTCAGAATATCGACCTTGTTCATAGAAATATTTTCTCTGAAGACACCAAGTGCGTATCTCGACATCTCGACGAGCTAGAGGTTTTTTCCGTGTATTTTCAATCCTGCCCCAGTGTGCGGTGTACTTCGCATTGCACCAGTAATTGAAAGACCGCTGTTACAAGGGTTATCTCCTTCCCGCTCGAATCAAAGCACAAAGATTTGGGACTAATCTATGACTCCTAGACAAGACTGGCACAATCCTCCAATGGTCAAGAACTGTCCTGGCCACGTCCTTGCGACTGCTGAGGGATGGGAAAGGATGATTAGTTTTGGAAACCTAAAAGAAAGATGTAGACATCTCTAAGATCTTTCAGGCCTAGGTGTCACAAGAAATTGGGTGTTGTTAGTGGAAAGGTAATCTCCAAAGCATACGTTTGGTGAACGTTCAGGCGCACATAATATTATTTGGCTGTGTTGAGACAGCTGCCTGCATTATTCATCTGATTTGATTTTCCATCTTGGGTGCAGCAGGACTGGGTGGTCGAAAATTTGCAATAGAAAACGGTATTAAATCTTTCATTGAATAAGTTATTTGAGATATGCTTGCAACGGATGTACATATACCTTACGACAATTTCTGCATCATTTGAAAAACTTACTTGATTCCACCCGAAACAAAACTCGCGTTTAGTATCATACAGACGTATCTGCAATGATCGATCTCTTATCACTGACGAACCGACGTGACAGCTAGAACAAATAAATTCAATTTTTTTGTCCGCGACGCCATGATGAAAAATAGCCGGTCACTACCGCCACCTCTATAACGGTTCGCGTTGATTTGCTAGTTTGACCCAAACCCCCGTGTGTCCATATAGGAAGAGGTTCGCGTCTGCGCTAATTTGAAAGAAGCGTTTGCTCGCTTTGCTGGTCGACCGTTTAATTGAGGGGGACAGTTTTGAAACACCACTGTCACGTCGGTTCGTCGGTGCTCTTATCATCGATTTTCTCTTCGGATTGTTCGGGGAAATACGGCCAATATTAGGATGATCTCCGGAAAAATCCGCGAAAAGGTCGTAACTGACAAAATGTACACAATTTAAGTGATTATAAGAGTGAAAAGATGCTAGATTTTTCTACTAAATACTCACAAATTTTCCTTGATATCACTTTTCTAACTATTGAAAATCACGGGTTGAGTGGAAGGCGTAGTTCGATTCTATGTCGCACGAAACAAAACAAGAATTACGCCTTCCACTCCTGGTGTCTTGTTTACAAAAGTAAAAGGCGAATCTGAAATCAAAACATAAACACGGCGAAAGCAAACGGCGAAATCCTGTCAAAATCAAAAACAAGGCGAATAGTAAAAGGCGATTCTGAAATTGATATCGATACAAGGCGCATAGTATTGGGCGTATTTAGTTAGCATTATCGGGCATCGATTCGGGCGTAATAAAATAAAAGCAATTTTAGTGCAAAAACTAACTAATTCGTACTGTTTTATTAGAAAATCAAGAAAATGTGGCAGAATTGTGTCATACAAGCTTGTTCATGTTGAATTACTCTGAAATACTTTTAAATAGGAATTGAAATTGTATCAGCAAAATTCGGTTGTTGTTTTCGCAATGTTATTGCTTTGTTAGTTACGCCCTAATCGCAAATTACTCCGGATCTCTCGGTGTATTTCGGTAAGTGACGACTAGGAAGAGAGATCGATCACAGAAACACAAAAAAAACTACATGAAATCTTGATTCTGGGACATTTCTACAGGAGCCTGAATGCATTTGTTAGGAAAGATCAAAATCAAAATTCAATGATGTAGATCTTAGGCCATAACGCACCATTCCAAGGTGATTTACCCACGTTACGGGAAAATTGTGTGCGTCATATGTCACAGAAATTTACATGTTCTTTTCGTTTTGTGTAATGTTCTGAATTGAAAAATCACAGAAATCTATACGCTTCATACAAACTGTGTTTAGTTTTTACTTCTTTACATACTTTGTAAAGATAATTTCAACTCAATTCAACGCTCATTTTTCGTCGATGGACATTGCTGCAATTGCGCAGAATGTCCAAACACGCCAAAGGTAACGATGGAGTTTATGTTACCGTCGCCATCAATATGAAGACAACGAGAGCAGCATAATTCAGCCTTCCATCCATCCGTCGTCAGCGATAAAGCTAATCCCTCGGTTGTCTGTCTGCACTCTAGCTAGCATGGCAGCTCTCTTCTTTTCCGACGTCAATTCAATATGAAGACAACTTCCAACAAGATGTGGATGTTGATGATGGTGCGGTGAAATATGAAACTCTGTCCAGATAAGCGAAGTCTCGTAAGGCACCCGGAGTCGCTCGCTGCCTACTCCTGGGCTGTTTTGTTGCTGTTGCTAGTTAGCGAGAACATAGCTGGTGTACCTTTAGTAAAAGAAATCGCTGGCCTGATGATGGCGGGAAATGGATATGGGCCCGACAGGTATTACGAATCGGGCCACGATGACATTTTGTGCACGTGCGTCTCCCGCAATGCCAGCAACACAAGAGAAGCGGTGCTTATGTTGCAACTTTGTTGTCTGAAAGAATTACCTCTAGACGTAAACAATCCGACTTAGGCAACTTCTTTGGATAGTTTTTGCTGCTGCTGCCGACTGAGCTCAAACAAACTCCCAGACTATGCGCAAGAGGATGTTTGCATAGTACGAGTAATTACGGTGATTATTTTTATTATCAATGGCCTATTGTTTGGTTCACAATTAAGTTTTCTGCGAGTCTAATTGGCATCGACACAGCGACGTCTACGAGGCGACGAGGTTTCCTGCTCTTGTTAAAGTATGTATCAATAATGGGAGTATCCACCGCACCAGACCAGACGCTTCGTCAATTTTCCGTCTGAAACGTACGTCTCTCTCTTTGTCTGGTCTGGACTATGTTCGCCGCCTCTACCACACGCTTGCGGTCGTCGAACCTTGAGGAGTTGCAAACAAAAATAAACCGTATTTAACATAAATTATCATTGGACAAATGTAGGTGCACCCCATCGCCGCCGTCGGCGGCGGCCAGACTTGAGACTCTCGCGTGAAAAATCGTCGAGGTTTGATCTGAAGCAAACCAGCACTGATGACGTACCCGCAATCTCCCACCTTTATTTAGTTGGGGATGGTCACGAGATGAGCAAGAGTGGAAAAAAGTGAAAGTATTTGCACTTCTAATTTGATATGCAGACTATCTGCCCCCTGCCTCGTGTCAGAGATCTCGGAAAAAAAGGTGAGCATGATGACGCTCTTCAACTGGTGCCATGTTCACCGTCGCAAGAGGTTATTGTGGCTATTTGTCATTTTTTTCATTGCGGTACATCTTCACGCAATCGAATATATTTAAGTAGACTCGGCAAACAATATCTCTTTTTTGTCGACATTTCCTATAAACCCTATACGTTTCCCACTCAAAACTAACATGAAATTTGACCAGAAGTAGATTCTTGCTCTTCTTAGAATCTTCCAACACAACAGAACACCACTTCAAAGGTGACAACAATCTCAATGGTCTGCTTTACTGCACATCTGGTTGGTTGGTTGTAGCACGTGGACAACAAAACAAGTGGAACATAAACAATAGGGTGCCAATGAAAATCGAATTTTCGAATTTCAAAAACGGGTAGTGCTCAAAAGTTTCGTCTCCTCAAAAAAAGTCCCCATGCAAAATTTCAGCTCAATTGGACTTCGCCAAGGGGTGGCCCAAAGCGGTCAAAGTTTGGCTGTTTTGAAACACGAAAAATATCCCAAGGTAGGGATACATGAAAATTTCGAAATCGAAAAATTTTTTTTGATGCCAAATGCCTTAAAAGTGCATGAAACGTCGAGATCTGGTGTTATCTCAAAAAAATTTTTTTGGAAAAAAAATCACTTTTTGGACTTAGAAAATTTTTGAGTTGGGGGAGTGAAATGAATTTGAAATGAAGGATTTGAATTTAGTTGCTGAAATATTCATAGCAATAGTACTGGAAAATGTCTTATATCATCGTTGGCAACTGCTAGTATATTATGTATCATATATCGTTAGGGTGGTTCACTTATTTTGCATTAGGGTGGTCCTTTTTGTAGAAAAATTTAAAAAATAAGATAATAGTATTAAAAATCTCTTATATAACTGTAAGTCATTTTCAATATTGAATATATATAATATTTCATTAGGGTGGCTCATTTATTTTCAATTAGGATGGTTCTTTAAGATGTAAATTAAGAACAAAAAAATATTTCCAGAAAATTTGCCAGTCATATTTTTGTATAGTTTAAAACCATGATCCTCTATTGGCATGTAACACTTTGTTAAAATATTCCTAGACCAACATGTGGAAAGGGCGTAACAACCATTGCGAATTTCTACTTCTCCTGTCCCTCCCGGGCGTATCACCAATTATTTATGAAATCTTTTATTTTCATTTTTAAATTTTGATCTTTTTTTTTGGGTGCTTCACTTATTTTGCATAAAAGTGGTCCTTTTTGTAGAAAAATAAATTTCAAAAAACGATAATAGTATTTGTATTTGTATTGTATTTTCCGTTAGGGTTGTTTTTTTAGGAAATTAAGATAAAAAAATTCTTCCAGAAAATTCAACCAGGTAATATTTTTCGTATAGCTTCAAGCCATGATTTCCTACAAATCTTTCGGTGACTTATCTATAATGAGATATTCTCTAATTATTATCTCTCCTCTCGTTCTATTTCATTAATCACGGCATCAATATAGTGATTAAAACCGATTTCTATCTACAGAGTTAAATATTGTGGTACGGACTACCAAAGAGATTTATTTACTAGAGAGGTTCATTTCATTGTAAGATTTTGAAAAGTTTTGTGAGACTAAATTTAAAAATTCAAGTAAATATTTATTCAGCTGTTTCTATGAGGAAGAAGAGTTTAGTTTGAAGAGTAAAACTGTTTGTTGAGCCCCTAGGATGGGGAAGTTTTTCATTAATGCGGTATTTGCAGATATAATTAAGTAACTTTTGCAATGGTCATGGCCATGGTCATGGTCATGAATACGATAAATTGTGCTAACTTTTGTTGAGCTGGCTTAGGTAACGCAAAAGTGTGTCGGTAAAGGAACATTTTTAGTGAATAAATATTTTTTCCCATCTATCTCGTATTATGGAAAGCAGTGATCATAGAGGTCTTTCTTTTGTCATCGTGTGTTTAATTCCAACGTTAAATTATTGTATGTTTTTGTTCGTCCCATCACGTTAGAGTTTAGGTTCACTCACCACTTCGGTATGCTATATGGTAATCTTGTAGCTAAAGTATATTTTGTTTAGATAGATAGAAAGCAACCTACTGTTGTTCTTTCCTCAGTAACGTAACTGTGTTTTCGGAAATGAAGCAGCCCAAGGCCAAGAATCTTTTTAGAAAAGAAAAACAAAAAACTTTTGTTGCACATCATCATCGCCTATCAAGCTGTCATAATTTGGATACGTTTAAAATCAGTTTATTATTCCTTATTTTAAACCATAATAAAGATCTGGACCAACATTTGTGTTGCGGAACAACCATTGCATACGCTTACTTTTCTCGTCCATCCTGGGCGTATCTCAATATTTTATGCAAACTTTTCCCATTAACAGATAGAGGAGAGTCAGCTCTATCTGTTACTGGTAAAAGAATCGAGGGACATAAGAAGCAGAAATTCGCAATGGTTGTTACGCCCTTTCCACATGTTGGTCTAGGAATATCTTAACAAAGTGTTACATGCCAATAAAGGATCATAGTTTTAAACTATACAAAAATATGACAGGTAAATTTTCTGGAAATATTTTTTTGTTCTTAATTTACATCTCAATGAACCACACTAATTAAAAAAAAATGAGCCACCCTAATGAAATATTATATATATTCAATATTGAAAATGACTTACAGTTATATAAGAGATTTTTAATACTATTATCTTATTTTTTAAATTTTTCTACAAAAAGGACCACCCTAATGCAAAATAAGTGAACCACCCTAACGATATATGATATATAATATGCTAGCATTTGCCAACGATGATATAAGACATTTTCCAGTACTATTGCTATGAATATTTCAGCAACTAAATTCAAATCCTTCATTTCAAATTCATTTCACTCCCCCAACTCAAAAATTTTCTAAGTCCAAAAAGTCAATTTTTTTCCAAAAAAAAATTTTTGAGATAACACCAGATCTCGACGTTTCATGCACTTTTAAGGCATTTGGCATCAAAAAAAAAATTTCGATTTCGAAATTTTCATGTATCCCTACCTTGGGATATTTTTCGTGTTTCAAAACAGCCAAACTTTGACCACTTTGGGCCACCCCTTAGCGAAGTCCAATTGAGCTGAAATTTTGCATGGGGACTTTTTTTGAGGAGACGAAACTTTTGAGCACTACCCGTTTTTGAAATTCGATGGTCAAATTTTTCCCATACATTCCATTGGCACCCTAATAAACAAGCACACGTCGTAACCTGCCTAGCTGCTACCTACACTCCTCAAGCGACAAAGAAAGGCAGTAACAGGTTCACCGAGTCGTCCAGAACAGATGGTAAGAAGGTTGGCTCTTCCCGGGAAGTAGAACCGGTATCTGACCAGTCGCACACGTTGCCTTTCTATCTAGATCTTCCTATCGGATGGGTGTGAACCGTTAATGGTCGATCGAGGAACTGGTTTTCACACGTGTGGCTGTTGGGAATAGAGTTCAAATATTGGGATAGTGAATAGTGAAGTTTTTTCTTGTTTTTTTTAAAGTAATTTTGTAGAGAGTAATTTTTTAAAATGTGTGGGATAGAAATTCTAGGCTAATTTTCCCTGATTATTGTAATGTAGTATTCTTTAGTGAAACATATCACCTTTTTAACACTTTAATGCGCCTCCAACGGTTCATCACGAACCGGCTGCTGCAGATGGAGTATGGCTGATCATATGCATCAGACATGCTCGATAAACAAGGAGGAACCGCCGGGGCTCAGTAGAGTCTATTCCCAAGCAATAGTTCCAAGTCGGTTGGATTTGAGATGGTTTTGATGATCGTTACAAATCCTAATAAAAGTATTATAGGATTTGTGACAGGTTTAGGAACCTTTTACAGCCATCTGACTTCAAAATGTTGTTTGGGCTCTATTTCCCACGTTTCTCGGTTGATTTCACAAGTTTACAAAATAAAACGAAAGTCGTGAACTTCTGTCAACAACCTAAATTTTTGAAGCACAATTTAGTGCTAATTTCGAAACCGACCTTCAAAAAATTTAAAGTAGAACAGTTTTTGAGTTTTAGCTCAAAATCGAGTTTTGTAATTTTTCAAAATATGTAATTTACTAAAATTCAAATATATTGCGTTTCGTTCAACCAATTTTGAATCTTTTTCCATAAATTAAAAGCTGAATACAATACCATTCGATCATCTGAATACAGGTTTTGCGTCAGATTGATGAAATTCAAGATATTGGCGAGTTTTAGGGACGATCTTCTTTAAATTTTAGCAAAATTCCCAAAATTTTTTGAAGAAATGTATTTTTTTCAATAAGAAAAAATCAACTTAAAAATTCTTTCATGACGTTTATTTGACATATCATATGTAGGCGAGTTACAGTAAAAAAATCAGCTCAATCGGAGCATTGATTACGGAGAATGAGATGTTTGAAGTGAGCGACTTTGCTTAAAAATAGAACAAAAATCGATTTCAAATCATCAACCTTGTATGGGAAGTCGAAAAAATTTCCGCTCTACTGTATTTTTTTTCCTTCGCGTTTTCGAACTCAGGGCATGATTCTACACCAAAAATGATCATCAGCTTACCGAGTTCAAAAATGCTGTAAACTAGTGTTTTCATTACATAGTAATTTATTAATGTCATAGTCGCTTTTTCGAATTTTTACAATGTTAGTTGGTCATATTTTCTTTAAATAAAGCAATAAAAATCGACCGAAGAATCAATAGTGGGAAGGAGATTTGCAGCACTTAATTGTGCTGATAGATTCAAAGCTAACGTGCGAACACTTAAACGCATTGTTGACGTCAATGCGTTCGACGTGACATTTTGGACAAAAACTGACTGCTTTATATTAACTGAACAACGTTACTTGTGTATGACTAGGTTGACATTTCTAGGCTACGCTTGAGAAAATGACATGGTTCATCTAGGTAGGACCGATAGGACAATTGAACGAATTTGAATATTTTTTAATAGTATTTGTAGCGGGATGAAAGTTGACATGAAATCTTTATTATTTAAAAATTTTTGACCAACGTGGCGTATTTTTGATTATCTCTTAGATGTTCAGAAGTTCAATTACATGTGGATTTCGGACCGATGACAATTTAAGGACACAAGAGATGAACACAAGTAGAAAACGACTATATTTTAACATACAGGGTTCGATTGATTCGATGAAAAAAAAAACAACATACGACAACCGACTTAACGAGGAGAAAAACATATTTAACCATACCACAAAATCAAACAAGGAGACAAACACAAACCGTGTGACCATAACACTACATAGGCAAATACTGACTGACTGACAAATTGAAAACTTTCCAATCTTCTACCGTATCTTTTTGAGTCAGTTGCAACAGTGTCTTAATGGATATCATTTTCCGCGTACGGCTGGCAAACTGCTTCTGAAAGATTACGTACTCTTTTCTATCTTCGGGTCTAGTGTAGAGGTTTCAACTCTATTCAGAGTGCAGCTAGAAACCTAGCAAAAAAAAAAAAAAACTTAGGAAAACTAAAAATATTCATAAATGCCGTTAGCAATTATTGTTCCGTGATTTTAAAACTACATAGATAGGGAATCGCGCCTTCTATTTTCGTCTGTTTTCCGCTATCACTCATCAAATTTAAACCAATTGACACATTTTTTGGAATGCGATGAGATAGGTGTCGTATCTACCCGTGTACACCATTTCAAGTCAATTGGTTCAAAATTCACTAAGTTATAGTGGGAAACAGACGAATATAGAAGCCACCGCCCAAGTAGCGCGATACCCTATTCCAAAAATTGGGCTATGTTTTCTTCATTTCCATTCCTGTTAATCTCCTGAAAATTGCTAAGGGAAAAGTATTCCGAGGATTCTGCCAGATATCTATTATTTAACTCGACCAGTATTACTTTATCAAATTCCGCCAGAACTCCTTGATGGAAACCCAGCAGACATCTCTGAAGGATTGATTCCTGGGGAATGTGCCTGAAGAAATAAGAATTCTCAAAAGTATCCTGGAGGAATTGCTGAAACAATCCCGGGAGGCATCTCTGAAGCAATTCCGGGAAGAATTCTTAAAGGATTCCGAAGAACTTGATTGAGAAAAAGGAGGAATGTTTAAAGGAATCTCAGGAGAAATCCTTGAACAAATTCTGAAAGGAATCTGGAAAGGAATCGCTAAAAAAATTTCGAGAGAAACTTTCTCAGGAATTACAGAAGGAATCTTTGATGTGGCCTGGTGGGATCCCTGAGAGAATTCCTCAAAAGAATCACGAGGGAAATACTTGACTGAATTTCCCGTAAATGCTTGAAGAAAATCCAATAATAAATTATGTGAAATAAATCCCCGAAAGATTCCGGGGGAAGTCCTTAAAGCAATCTCCTAAGAACACATTGAAGGAATCTTGGAAGAAATTCCGGAAGCAATCCCGGAGTAATTCGAAAAAAAAAACTTTTGAAAAATTACTGATTTTTAAGATAAATCCTAAAAGGAAGCCCGGTAGTAATCAATTATGGAATTGTTGAAGGAAACTCGGGAAGAATCTACGAAAGAGTCCCGGAAGGAATTGCTTAAAGTACTCCTGGAGGAGTTATTGAAAAAAATCCGAAAGAAACTTTTTCAGGAGTTCCAGAATAAATTACTGATTTTTAAGATAAATCCTAAAAGGAAGCCCGGTAGTAATCAATTATGGAATTGTTGAAGGAAACTCGGGAAGAATCTACGAAAGAGTCCCGGAAGGAATTGCTTAAAGTACTCCTGGAGGAGTTATTGAAAAAAATCCGAAAGAAACTTTTTCAGGAGTTCCAGAATAAATCTGATAGAGCCCTGGAGGAATCAGTGAATCTCTTTGAGAATTTCTGAAGAAAAAAATCAAGAAAGAATCACGGGAGAAATCCTCAAAATAATGGAGAATTCCATGAAGCTATTCCGAAAGGCCTATTAAATTTCTCGAGAAATTGCGTTGAGAATTCCTCCAGGAGTTCCTTTGAAAATACATTAAGCAATTAATCCTGCAATTCTTTCGGGAATTTCTCAAGGAATTCCGCCAGGATTTTTTTTTCCGCAGATTTCGCTCCCTAAAGAATATCATTTCATCCTTCAATTTCTCTGCAGGTGTTCCATCATTGATTCGAGAATGAACTCCCCTTTTGATTTGCCAATATAATACTAAAAGAAGTTCCTTCAGCAAATACCTTATGTGTGCCTTTGGAAATTGATCTGGGAATATCTTTTCGAATTCCTCCCGAAATTACTTTAGTTTTGATGTAAAGCTCTTTCTAATTTTTCCCAAGAATTCCTATAAAATTTTAAACGAAGCGAGTTTTTCAATTAGTTGCATCGGGAACTCCTCAAGAAGTTCTTCACGAGTTCCTCCTGAAGTTTCTGCGGAGCTCCGGAGGATTTATCTAAGGGATTGCCGTTGAAATTTCCGGAGAAATTTCTCAAGGCATTTCCAAGAAATTTGTGGAAAAAAATCATGAACAAATATTGAAGATGTTCACAGAAAAGTTTACGGTGAAAATACCAAATGAATTGCCTGAGGGGTTTAAAAAAAATGCATAAAAATTCATAAACTAAAAAAAGTTACATACAAATTGTCGAAGTAATTTCCATTGAAAATGTTGAAATATTAAAGTATGAATAGCGGAAAGAGTTGTTGCCGAAATATTTCGCTATATTTCGCTATATAATAGCTGAAGTAACTTTTAGAAGAACAAATTCGTGTAGATCTCTCACATCTTTTTACGAAACCACATAGAATTTGCCGAAGGAATCCCAAAGGCATATGCTAAAGTGTCCGACATTTTTTTTTGCTTATTTCTACACCGTGCTTTTCAAATGGGTGCTGGGTACCCTGTCAGCCACAGAAGGGTGCATCCATTAAGTACATCACGCTAAAATTGGGAATTTTTGACCCCCTCCCCCCTTCGTACGGGTTTTTCCTATACCTCAAACATTACTTGTCACACCTTTACAAACTGAAAGAAAAAAAATGCTAGAAAATTTGTAAGGAAATTTTTGAGAAAATTTTCTCCAATATATTGAGACATTTCAAAATAAGCTCTGTGACAAATTGCTTAAAAAATCTACGAAACAATCTTTTGTAAGCATATCAATCAGATTCAGAATTTCTCAATTTATGATTTTTTTTTGGCTAAAGTTCTCAAATTCCGAAATTTTGTTGATTGTTCTTGTACTTCGCAAATACACTCTTATTCCAAAATGTATCACCGATGTAAGCAAACGCATGACGCAGCACACTATTGTGTTTTCATCAGCGTAGTTAGTATAAGACGAATGCGTTGACGCTGAAGTCGACGTCGCGTTGTGACTCCTGCTATAGAGTGACTTCGTGGCTGCCATACGATATACGTATGCCAAATGGTCATTGGCAGCGAAAGTTCTCAGTTAATAACAGTAGAAATTTTCAAAGAAAGCTGTGAAACAGGCTTTACACCATTTGGAATGTTACGCTAAGAAGAAAAAAAGAATCATGATGCCAAAACGGCCACTAAACATGGTTGAAAATAGTGTAGTTAAATCTAGACAATCCAAGGAATAATTTAAAAAGTGAAACGAACTCACCAAAATACTCCTTACCACCAACATTCGATATGGTGTCATGTAATGCGAAACCGCTTTTTCGGAACCGATATCCGCAATCAATTTCAATAAAGCAAAAGAATCTCAAGCATCCAACAAACTTCTGCGTTCTGCGTCGCAATTCCCTTGCCGTGTGAGCCCTTGTCGCAAAAAAGTTCTTCTCACACGACCGGAAGCAAAACAAAAACACACACGCCATATCCATCGCAATTCTATTTCCATCGCGTGTCGTTTGGTAGGGCGAATCCCAAAGTGTCGTTCTACTGCGTAGCATGATTCCGCACGTGCCTCGCATATATGCCACTGCTAACTCAGAAAAGACCCTTCAATCTGAATGGCGACTGAAGGGGATCTGCAACCATAATTGGACCATCATCCGTTGCGGATTTTGCGTAGTTTACGTCTTCCCACCTTCATGTAGGTAGGATATCTACGCTTACAGTTACGTAGTGGTCGTCTTCGTGTAGTGTCAGTCATCATCCGTTTTTTGCCAATCTCGGCATGCACGCACAGTCGGTGTGCTACGTATATAGTAAAAGTGCGTGCCAAACTCTCCCACCTACTAACTAGTAGTGTGTGGTGGTGCTACCGGTGGACCGAAGCAGCCGCACTCGTATTGCCATGGTGGCACTTTTGGAAATTTAGGTCAACCTCATCATGCCGCCTTCGTCGCCGTAGCCGTAGCTGTTGGTTACGCACGCACTACTAGAGCAACCAAAACCGCAACCCGGTAGCCCTCGTAGACTGATCGGTATCTCCTTTTACTTTGGCTGTAAGGCAACTCGTCGTCGTTGGTTTGAAATTAAGTCATCGCTTTGGCGTGTTCACGGAGGATGATTGATTTATGGCTGAAGCTTTTCCGCCTTGGTTACAACCGCAGTCTGAGCTGAGTACAAAAATGGCGGACGTGAGGAAAATTTCGAATGGTTTCGAAGCATTTCTTGATCGTTGAGTTCAGGGGATTCCGTCGTGGGAGTTCGCCTGCTTGGTCAATCGCGCCGTTCGGAGCTTTGATTTGTGGCTGCGGACGAAGTCTGGACCTAGCGTAGCTACGATTTCCATGTTTTCAATTTTCGCATCTTCGTCTGGCTTTACGCTTTTGCATTACGGACGGCAATCTCCTCGCTTTTTAGTCCATTGCCAGAGCGCTCACTCTCGTCGACATCGACCGCGACTCGATAGAGCGCCGGCGGAGGCCAACTCTCCCACCTTCCGAAACGTACCTATATCTTGGTATTGGTGGTAGATGGCCACCGTAGTCGACGTCACACCTCAAACGAGGGTCTGTTTTTGTTTTGATTCTGCCTCAGTCAGTGTGTTGCAATCCGCGACCAGCCATCCCGTCCATCCGTTCGTGTAGCATAAGTAAACACACTCTTTGATTGCATGGCAATGTTTGGTTCGCATCGCATAGAAACGACACAGGGAGATAGATGGTGGAAAACACATTCAAAACAAACTTCATGCGCGAGAGTTGGCCAAGGTATGCACGACTCTCTTCGGTTGCAGCCTGGCTGGTAGTCCACCGAAGGAGAGCGAAAGAGAGTTGGTCGCTGTGGGTCGATTTGGCAGGTTTCAGTTTTCCTAGGTTGGCAGTACTGCAGAGCTCCGAAGAAGTCTGCATCCAAATACTTAATGCTCTTTTTCCCATGGTTCTTGCCAGTGATGTACGTAGATGTGCGGTAAAGGGGATGAGCATTAGTGTTACTGGATTGTTCTGAGCGTGAGCATGAGCATTGGTGACCGTACACTTCGTAGCTACTACTCCGCATTAGTGTTACTGGATTGTTCTATATGAAAAACTCTGCATATTCCAATGTTACACAGCACTTTCAATTAAATTCTGAATTCGTGTGACAATCAATTTAAGACTGGAGTTGACTTAACTGATCCTTACACAGGAGAATATCAGGAGAATGTCAGAGGAAAATAAGAAGATGGACAGAGCGCTGATGGAACTCGGATTTGTGAGTTTACAATCACATTAGCAAATTCAAACAAGCTAGAGGCATGTCCATCCCGAAAATACTACAGGTTCTTCCAGGACACACCAGGGCTTCCTGAGTAGGTCAAAATCATCAACGACACTTTTTTACGGCGACGGGTAACCTCTTTGTGACAAATTATAAAAAAAAAAACAGATCTGTCACATGGTTCACTTTTGAACAAAACCGAAACTGTCCCATAGTACAAGTTCCGTCGGGCTTCCCCAAGGGTTCCTAAAGTTGCCAAATGGCCTGTTCACGAAAAATCATGATGAATGAGCTGCCGCATGGTATGGTTGGGCGTAAAAATTAAACTGTCCTTTCACTACACATGGTGTCTACTCCCTGGAAAACCGGGAATAATCAGGGAATATCTAATTGAAAGTTTTTTCCAGAATATCTTGAATACTCAGGGAAATTTTACTTCGATCAAAAATAAAACACTGGGTGTATGAATAACAAGTAGTGAACTTTTCTACTTGTAGATAGTAGAGTCCGCAGAGTTCACTACATTGTTGGTATGAAACCTAGTATGAAACTAATAGTTGAAAATACTCTGAAAATACCATTACAAGGAAGTTTTTCAGAAATTTCGTCAGAATTTCTTTCCGAATTCTGGATTTTGAATTTTCTGAGATTCCAGAATTCCTACCGATTTCTGCTGGGGTTTTTTACGGGGATCATCGGTATCTTTTTTTGTGGATTTTTTTCCAGAGTTTTTTTTTTTTTTTGGTTCTGCTCCCAGAGTCACTTGTGGAATTTTCCCGAAGTTCCTGCTGTGCAGGATTTCTTTAATGATTAGTTTAGAGTTGTCCACAAGAGTTCCTCTCTAGATATATTACAGGCGTTTACACGCCTATTTAGAAGTTACCTTGATCTTTTTGGGCTGCAGAACGGTTAGTCGATAAGGAGAGCAACATAGCTCTGGTCCTCACAAGTTCCTACCTCATGCTTCCACGGGTCAAACGATGACAACGACCGCTAGCTGAGAGTTGTGTGCTTGGCTGGGAGTGCAGCCTGGGTACTGTTGTCCTTCTGACTGTAGCTAGATTGAGGAAGTACGACCCGAGCGTCTCTTCACCAAGGAGGTGCGGCTCAAACAGCTTCTGTTCTGGCATCCAGCGGCTGAGTAAGAAACGCTGCACCACGCCCAGCTAGATCCAAGCTGGTAGCCCCATCAGCGTGGCCGTTTCAGTGTTGATAGAGACGTTAAACAGAACTGGCACAATGGCCCTCCGGCGAGTCAGAAGTGTTGGCGTAGGCCCAATAAGCCACCCGTAAAAATCCCCATTGCGAATAACATATGAGAAAACACGACTCGATACAATCTACAAAGACTCACGCGACGAAATAAGGACTACGATTGGAAACTTGGAACATGGATTTGCAAGTCACTAGGTTTCGCAGGATGTGACAGGATAATCTACGACGAACTACATCCCCGCAACTTCGACATCGTGGCGTTGCAGGAACTTTGTTGGACTGGACAGAAAGTGTGGAAAAGCGGGCATCGAGCGGCTACCTTCTACCAAAGCTGTGGCACCACCAATGAACTGGGAACAGGATTTATAGTGTTGGGCAAGATGCGACAACGTGTGATCGGGTGGCAGCCAATCAACGCAAGGATGTGCATGTTGAGAGATAAGGGCCGTTTCTTCAACTACAGCATCATCAACGTCCACTGCCCACACGAAGGGAGACCCGCTGACGAGAAAGAAGCATTCTACGCGCAGTTAGAGCAAACATACGACGGTTGCTCGCCGTGTGACGTGAAAATCGTTGTCGGCGACATGAACGAGCAGGTAGGAAGGGAGGAAATGTACAGACTGGTTATCGGGCGAAACAGCCTGCACGCCGTATCGAATGGTAACGGCCAGCGATGCGTAAACTTTGCAGCCTCCCGTGGTATGGTAGTCCGAAGCATCATCTTCCCCCGCATAGATATCCACAAAGCCTGGAGATCACCCGATCATCAAACAGAAAACCAAATCGACCACGTTCTAATCGACGATAAATTCTTCTTCGATATAACCAATGTCCGCACTTACCGCAGTGCGAATATAGATTCGGATCACTACTTAGTCGCTGTATGCATGCGTTCAAAACTTTCGACAGTTATCACCACGCGTCGAAGTCGACCGCCTGCGTAACGTAGAAGTGGCTCAAGACTACGCGCAGCAGTTAGCAGTGGCCCTACCAACGGAAGAGCAGCTTGGCGCAGCTACACTTGAAGATGGGTGGAGGGACATCCGATCCGCCATAGGTAGTACCTCGGCTACAGCACTAGGCTTCGCGACTCCGAATCACAGAAACAACTGGTAAGGCGGCGAATGTGAACAGTTAAAAAACGAGAAGAATCCAGCATGGGCGAGAATGCTGCAACACCGTACGAGAGTGAATGAGGCACGTTACAGACAGGCGCGGAACAGGCAGAATTCAGTCATCCGGATGAAGAAGCGCCAGCAGGAAGAACGAGATCGCGAAGCGATGGAAGAGCTGTACCGCGCTAAGGACACACGAAAGTTCTACGAGAAGCTGAACTGCTCGCGCAGAGGCTTTGTGCCACAAGCCGACGTGAGTCAAGACAATCACGGGAATCTTTTCTCGAGCGTGCGGGAGGGGGTCGAGAGGTTGCAGCAGCATTACAATGAGCACTTCAATGGCGACGTTGAAAGCACCGAAGGTGTCGTGGTAACAGATCTAGGAGTACATGCACAGAATGAAAGATTTCCAGCCCTTAATCTCCCAAGAGATTGAGGAGGAGGTTGGCCGGTTGAAAAATAACAAAGCCGCTGGATCATATCAACTATCAAGCGATCTTCTAAAATACGGTGGAGAAGCATTGGTGAGAGCACTACACTGTGTCATTATCAAGGATGGAAGGTAATATCGTGTGTCCCATCTACCAAAAGGGCGACAAGTTCGATTGCGGGAACTATCGCGCGATTACTCTACTGAGCGCTGCCTACAAGATGCCACTGTCTATCATCGATTACAAGAGAGTTCGTGGTGCAATATTGGGCTGGATTCATGGTGAACGCGCTACAACGGATTTGATGTTAGCCATCCGCTAGGTGTTTGAGAAATGCCGTGAATACAACGTGGCCACACATCACTTGTTCGTCGATTTTAAATCGGCGTATGATACAATCGATCGAGAACAGCTATGGCAGATTATGCACGAATACGGATTCCCGGATAAACTGATACGATTGATCAAGGCTACGATGGACCGAGTGATGTGCGTAGTTCGATTATCATCAGGGACACTCCCGAGTCCCTTCTAATCTCGCAGAGGGTTACGGCAAGGTGATATTCTTTCGTGCTTGCTGTTTAACATAGCCTTAGAAGGTGTAATAAGGAGAACGGGGATAAACACGAGTGGAACTATTTTCACGAAGTCCGTTCAGCTGCTTGGTTTCGCCGAATATATTGATATTATTGCTCGTAAATTTGAGACTATGGCGGAAACGTACATCCGACTAAAGAGTGAAGCCAGGCGAATCGGATTAGTCATTAAAGTGTCGAAGACAAAGTACATGATGGCAAAAGGCTCCAGGGAGGAATCACCGCGCCCGCCACCCAGAATTCATAACAACGGTGATGAAATCGAGGCGGTTGAAGAATTCGTGTACTTGGGCTCACTGGTGACCGCCGACAACGACACCAGCAGAGAAATTCAGAGGCGCATTGTGGCAGGAAATCGTGCTTACTTTGGACTCCCCAGAACTCTACGATCGAATAAAGTTCGCCGTAACACGAAGTTAACCATCTACAAAACGCTGATTAGACCGGTCGTCCTCTATGGGCACGAAACATGGATCCTACGTGCAGAAGACCAACGCGCCCTTGGACTTTTCGAACGTTTCGAACGGAAGGTGTTGCGTACCATCTACGGCGGAGTGCAGATGGAAGACGGGACTTGAAGAAGGCGAATGAACCACGAGCCTCGCATACCAGGAACCTTAATATTATCGAACTTGCATGAACCTAAAATCTTTTTTCATTGGGTTTCAGCTTATGGTCTAACCTTTCAGAAAAGCCTTTGTTCAAAATATTCTATCGGTGAAAATTGAAATAAATCAAATTTGAAGATTTTCTATCAAATGAGGTGTATTCATAGCATGATTTTGTTGATCATCCCGAACAATACATCGTGCGTGACATGTCACATACCCGATGGTCTCTTCTTAGTTTTCTAAACATTATATTCACTTGTCATTTCTCCGGCATCTGTGTTATATGATCAGCCCAAGGGGGTGTGCCGTGGATAATTAGCCCATTTTTTATTTTGTGGGCTTCGTGGTCATGCGGTTAGTGGAGTTAAACGTTTAGGTGTATATGTAGTAAGTCATGGAGTAAGACTCTGAAGAAACTTTTCGTGAAACGAAAAATTCCTAACTAGCTTCTGTGTGTTGTCTGTTATTTTGGTGGTTTAATGGTGGTATTCAATCTGTACAGCGTCTGTCAGAAGACGGTGTGAAATGCCAAAAAAAAAAAGAGTTTAGGTTCATGCAAGTTTGATAATACTTAGGTTCCTGGTATGCGTTTCTTTACGTTTCGGCAATGTTTCTTGTCATCTTCAAAGGAAAAATCTTTATTTATTCTGTGTCTGTTGAACTAACCAAATAATTTGTTGAAAGAGTTTGTTGACTGCTTAGCCGAAAAATTCAACATTCACTGCATCCAAAGAGTCGAACACTCAAACTGCCAGTTATACGATACGTTTATCAAAGCCTCCTCCAGAATCCCAATGTTAAGTACTTGGCGATTTACAATATCGGATTTTGGCTTTTTTTTAATCCGTGTCGGGTATTTCCATCACTGCGACCAGTTTTTTGATCTATTGGATTTTGGCTTAGGCAGTCTTTGGTTTTAGCGTTGATTGTTTCTTATCTTCGCCGACGTTTCGGTCCTCGGATCGGACCTTCTTCAGGGCTTGATAATAATCAACTGGTCAATTTATAAAAACTTTTTAAAAAAATGTACTTGGCGATGTTAGCACCACAGCATGTTGAAACCCCATATTGGGAATCATATTCTGTGTAACACCTTGATTCTATTTCGCACTATGATCATATATTACACCATCATTGTAGTCAGGCTTGACAGAAACTCCCTCGCGAGAAAATGAGGAAGCGATTTTGGCGATTTTCTGAGGAGTGAAAATAAAACTCAGAAATCACAACGCAAATCCTCAACAGCAACGAGCGCGAACTTGCCGCACAGCGAGGAGTTCATCCAACACTCATAATTACTTGTTGTGTTTCTCACGTCCACTCACACTCAAAAAGCTCTCGCGAGTTCCACTCCCATACAAAGAAAGACTCTCGAGGCGAAAATCACACTCAAAAACCCGAAATAATCATCGGCTCTTTTTTCGTTCCCCTCTAATTTCAAATTAATAGAATTTTCATATATTGAATTATGATAAGTTATGTGAAAAATTACTATTGAAGAAATCCGTAATTTAGTGAAAAATTGAAGTAGCTTTATTGAAATTTCACTGCAGCGTTAGAAAATATTGGATCCAATTTTCATCCAGTGTACCTTTTTGTAAGCAAGTTGGCGGACATCACTTGGTAACGCATTGTAATAGACAATTGTCTATTCATTGACATATGTTTATTAAGGATTACGCGTAACACACTATGTGTTACGAGTGGGATGTCGTATCATAAATAACTATTATACGGATATTTTAGTAAACGCGTCATACAATATTAATTGTTTATTAAAAACTTAGAACTAAACATGGAATGGAACGAATTGACGTCGGCTTTTCTGCTGCACCGGTGGTTCATTATGGTCAATACGGAATGAAAACTGTGGGCATCCAAATAAGTACGTCAACTTTGACAATGGTTGTGGCCCAAATCACTGGATTACAATTATTCAAATTTTGACCACATCATTTCCTATATTTTCTGACGTTGCAGTGAAATTTTCATAAAGCAACTTTAATTTTTCACTAAAATAACACACATTGCTGCCCTCGTTAATGCTTCTTAGTTGTTTTCCACCCAACTGTTAGCAGGACGATTGCATAACTTAAGCTAACCACGTAAATAAAGCCTGATGGAAAAAGCTGCGATATTGCGGTAGGGGTGAAGAAGATGGCTGGTGTGGAAATCGTACCGGCGAATGTTCATGTTACTGTCATTGCACAATTATGGGTCACTCTGTCACAACTATTAGTCAGTAAACTGACTGACAAATCAAATGGACATGACCCATAATTGTGCTATGACTGTACTTAAAATATTAAACAAATATTGCAATTCACACCGTCTTCAACCAGACGCTGAACAGACTGAATATTAATATCATCATATAACCGACAACACACAGAAGCCAGTTAGGAACTTTTCGTTTTACAAAAAAAAAGATTTTCGTGACTTACTACATATACACATAAACGTTTACCACCACTAACTGCTTGACCACGAAGCCCAGAAAATAGAAAAAAATGAACTAATTAACCACGGCAGACCCCCTTGGGCTGATCATATAACACAGATGCCGGAGAAATGACAAGTGAATATAATGTTTAGAAAACTAAGAAGAGACCATCGGGTATGTGACAGGTCACGCAAGATGCATTGTTGTTTGCAGTTCGGTATGATCAACAAAACTATGCTCTGAATATACCTCATTTGATAGGAAATCTTCAAACTTGATTTATTTCAATTTTTACCGATAGAATATTTTGAACAAAGGCTTTTCTGAAAGGTAAAACCATAAGCTGAAACCCTATGGAAAAAGATTTTAGGTTCATGCAAGTTCGATAATATTTAGGTTCCTGGTATGTGTGCGAGCTGCATCAGCTGCTGAGAGAACCAACCATCGTCCATACCGCGAAAATCGGTGGGCGGGTCACGTCATCAGGATGTCGGATAGCAACCCGACTAAAATGGTTCTCGAGAGTCATCCGACCGATACAAGAAGACGTGGAGCGCAGCGAGCTAGGTGGGTCGACCAAGTGGAGGACGATCTGCGGACCCTTCGCAGAGTGCGGAACTGTAGACTAACAGCCATGGACCGAGTGGAATGGAGACGACTCCTACGTACAGCAGAGGACAATCAGGCTTTAGTCTGACGGGTAAGGTAGTAAGCTATAAATACAAACATAGCGCGCCACATCAATGTAAGGCGCAGAATAAAAAATCATGCAGTTAGAGCTGTTTTTAAATGTTCTGAATACTTTGGAACGAGAGTTAGTTTGAGTTGATTTGCTGTTGTTGATCTCTGTATTGATAGTTCGTGTTTGTCATTTGAATTCAAGTCACTGTGGCACTGTGAGTGTCGTTAGATATTAACCTCTCTGAAATTGCACAGCACTGATAGGAGTCTATGTTGACGGGCGCAGTATCATAACGTCCGAGGCCATAATGTCCCAGGACTTTATGGCGCATTTTTCCGTGGCATAACGTCCGAATATGCAGATACGCCACGAAGTCCAAGGAAAGAAGGCACATAGAATTTTATGACACATCCAAACTTTTGGACATTATGTCGCAAAAAAAACGCGACTTAACGACCGGGACAGTATGGCCTCGGACGTTATGATCCGGCCCCATGTTGACGCCCTGTTAGTCTAATGTCTTTGATAAAGTTTCTACCGATTGTTGATCCGAACTGTCGGGATAAGTAAAATCAACTATATAATCATGCATAAAAATATTAAGACCCAACGAGTTAAACCCCTTTTCACGCACGCCCTTGTTTCTTCCCCCGTATGTGCAACGTTATGAAGCCGAAGACCGAAGTTTTAGTGAGAGCATACAATTGGGGAAGTGAGCGAACGCAAGACGGTTTGGGAGAGTTGCCCAACAACATCGACCGTCGTAGACGTAGTCGTCTTCGAGTATGACTGCTGCTTCTGCTGCTACCGCGAACGATGCGAATGGGTGGATGGTTTCGTCGGATGGTTCACCGTGCATTGCAGCAATGTCTCTTGCCCCAGACCAGCCAGCCAGTCAGCCCAGAGTGCTGATGGTGCTACCAACCGGACCAGACGAAATAACTGCACCACCGACCGCCGCCGCCGTCGTGTACATGGTTGGTTATTGGTGTGCACCACCATCGTACTAGTAGAGTGTGGACTTTTGAATTTGAAACACGTCGTCGTCGTCGTCGCTGCTGCTGCTGCTGTCGACGCTGGTCGTAGTCGTGCCCATTTTCTGAATTTTCCCCCATCTAGAGAACACACAGCACAGACTGCTAGCGCGCTTGGACGCGACACACTGAGCTAGAGACGTCTAGAAACTCCTTCAAATGGGGACCTGATTTTCTCTCGATCGCCGTCGCCCTCCGCCGATACAGTTAGAACGATCTGACTGCTCTCTCACCGTGTTTCCTGATGATTTAAATCCCTGCTGATTGCTGGGACCGCTTAGGGACCCTTCTTCTCCGTTTGGGACCTCCTCCTTGACGTGCTGATAGACGCGCCCATATCTTATTAGAACTTTTGTGCTGGAAGTGTTGCAGTTCCGATGTTCGCTGTGTAAGGTGGTTGTGCGTTGAAAAATGGCCACCTGGTGAAAATTCGCTGCCCGAAGAACTCTGTGTTGAAAAACCTCCATTGGGCCAACAGCCATTTTGAAATCCGACCGACCAGCAAAGTGCGTTTGTTCGTGTAAGTCCTTGAGTTCGAGGGCCTTTTTTTCTGTGCCGTGCCGTGGTGGAAGGTTCCGACAAGTTTCGAGAAATCAGGTGAAATCGTTGTTCTGCTGCTGTTGCTGCAGCTGTAGTGTTGGCTTCGAGGCCTCGTTTCAACGGGGGTCTGGTCTATCCATCCATGCATCGATCGCAATTAAACTAATTCATAAAATAATCAAATTTGTGGAAAATACAGATTCCAATCTACTGTGCGTTTGTGTCTGCGCTGGCTGTACGTGTGCAATATGGTGTGTGTCTGATTATTACGTAAAGAAGGAAAAACTGTACATCGCCGGTGGTGGTAGCCGTGGCAGAAGAAAAGTGGCTTCTTTTTCCCTGAAGCTGTTGGAATTGTGGCTGCAGAAAGAGAAACCCTCGAAGTGTGATTTGCCTCTGGCCTGGCAGCGCAGATTTCCTCCTCGAGTGGGTTTCAGCTGTTTTCTTGTGTGTGGCATTCGGAGTGAGTTGAAAACGGTGCTTCGGCTGGAATTCAGAAAAGTTGCAGTGCATAGTGGAAACCGGGGGCCATTCGTCGAGTTCCCTGTTTTAGGCGAAGAGGAAAAAAAAACGAAAAAAAAATAATCAAGTGTTCGCGTGCACCTGAGAGAAGTCTGAGACCAGAGCCTGCTGTTGTTGTTCCCGTTGGGGTCCCGTTTTAGCCCACAGTTAACGCCCGACGAATCCACTATGAAAAGCGATATGATGTCCGTGCACCAGTATTCGCTGTCCGGCGGCAAGAAGGACATTCTGCGCGAGGTGGTCATGAAGTACATCGACCATTTCTATCCAAAGTAAGTTTTCATGTGGCTCAGTTGCCAACTAACTTCTTTTGCAGCCATCTTGGCTCAAAACCGCAAGGCGAAACGGCGATGACGAAAAAAGTACAGATTCGGATTTCGTTTCTTGAACTTCCTTGGTTGGGGAGCTACTAAGAATATTCCTTTTCCAATATACACCGTGCCCAATCAGTTCTCATACAAAACACAAATTTAAAAAATTTAATTTCATTCTACATCTGTGATTTATATTTTCAAAATGAATGCATGTTTTGAAGGGTCACATTATACTGATTGAAAAGAGCATACGGTTTAGAACAGCGTTATTTTATATTAGTTTTTATAAGCCTAGCAGTACACTTCCATGTTCTGAAATCCGTTTGCTCCGGCACGAAAATAAAATTTTCGAAAAGTTTTTCATAATACAATGGCTAATTTGAGTCCATAAGGTTAAATTTTGAGTTGTTATCCCAAGTATTCTACTAAATGGATAAACTTAAGCTAAAACAATACAATTTTAGTGATTATATATAATGAAATTTGCAAGTAAGCTCAACTTGGGCAGATTTACTTTAAAATAACCGTTATATTAAAGATAAATATCATAAAACTTAAATTTGGTCAAAATGTACCACAATAGGGATACAAACATGTTTAAGAAGTGAGAATGGTGTGAAAAAAAAGATAATATACACACATGCTTCCTTAACACAACAAATATTAATAAAAAGGGAAAAGCACATTGTTTGTTTAATCTACGTTTTGTTTTGTACAAAATTAAACGGTTTCGTTCTTCACCAATACATAATTACATAATTTTTCTCCTCTGGCCATAGTTGCTACTAGCAATGGTGAGGGCAGGAACCTAATTAGTTTCAACTTTAAACCATTACTCATTAAAATGAGACGAAATATCAGTAAAATGGCGTGCGTGCCAGCTGAAATGGACTTACGACACTTAAGCAATCAGCAGAGAAGGATAAAGTACAATTAATTCCAAAACATATGCTGTATTTGATCAGTGTTAGTTGGCCTTTCAATAAAAAAAAATATTTTGAAAATTCTAAATACATATGTGAAATGAATTCAATTTGATTTTGTATGAGAACTTATTAGACACGGTGTAGATTTTAAAGAGTCATTTGCAGTTGAAATATTACTGCTTCAAATTAAAATTACTTCACATTCTGAAAAAAAAACTAAAAAAATCTCAAATATTTTTAGTACATCTTATGCAGAACAATTGAAGTTTTTTGTTGACAAGGTTTCAACAGATTCATAGATATTTGATGAAACATTTGTTATAGCATCTGGTCTTTCGTCAACGAACATATCGATAATTATTTTCTATAGATGCATGTCATGACCATGCTGAGGGTGACGGGTTCGATTCCCGGTCGGTCCAGGATCTTTTCGTAAAGGAAATATCCTTGACTTCCTTGGGCATAGAGTATCTTCGTGCCTGCCACACGATATACGCATGCAAAATGGTCATTGGCAGAGGAAGCTCTCAGTTAATAACTGTGGAAGTGCTCATAGAACACTAAGCTGAGATGCAGGCTTTGTCCCAATGAGGACGTTACGCCAAGAAGAGAGAGAGAGAGAGAGATGCATGTCATAGTCTCTAGCACTTCATGTAATACAAAATGTCAAAATGTCTACTTTGTTTCAGCATTTGGTTGGGAAATGAGAACGCAAGTCAGTCCAAAGCCGATGGAAAGGAGGGGTAATGGCTGAATAGTATTTGCTGACCACAAAAACGCCATGGGATAGGAAAAGGGTAATTGAAAATGCACCAACATCTGATTGACAAGTATGTCATAGCTCATACTGCCCGAATTGGTATTTCCACTTTAATTTCCAGAGCTTAATCTCTAAAAAATCTGTGGAGAAATCTTTAAAGATTTTTTGGGGGAATTTCTGGCAAAATTTACCCGAGGAACTACGGGACGTAACCCTCAATGAATTCCTGAAGGAATCCCGTAAGTAGTTCCCACCGGGAAATTTTTTCGGCTTTCAGTCTTTGCGCCGAAAAAGTTTCCCGGTACAAGCTCCCAGCAGTCGAAAGCAATTCTACATAAGTAGTGTCTGCAAAAACCTTCACAGGAGCTCCGGATTGATACCTTAAATAATTTCTGAAAGAATTCACACTGCAATTTCCAAAAAAAATCCCTGGATAAATTCTCGGAGCAATTCCTGAATATCATTGAATGTCTATTGCAATCTTTGTAGAAATCTCTGTTAAGATATCAGATTTAATTCCTTCAGAAATCCATGGAGGAATTCCTAAAATAAAAGTACTGTCGAAATATCTGAAGCAGTTCCAGGAGGAATCACAGCAGAAAATGGGTTGATAAATTTCAGCATAAATTCCAGGAGCATTTCCAACAAGATTTTCTAAAGGAGTTTCAGAAGCAAATACTATGAGATTTTCATATAGGAATACCAAGAGGTAATCCAGGAAAAATCCCAAGAGGATGCCCAAAATGGAAAATTTATTAGAGGAATTCTAGTGCAATCTCTAGAGGATTTCCTATATGAGTAATAACTGAAGGCATTTATAGAGGAACATTTTAAGAAATTCCTAGAAAAATCTCTAAGGAATTCCTGAAAAAAATCTTTAGGAAAATTCATCAGTAGCTTGGCTCCAGAAGCACGTTCTCCTCCATTTGGGAACTTTGTGCCATCGCATCCGTAGATTCATTCATTTATGAATGCACGAAGTAAATCATAGAGGAATTATTGCAGAAATATCCACAGAAATCTCTGAATACATCACAAAAAGAGTTCCTGTAGAAATTACTGGATAAAGTCCTACAGGAATAGCATCAAGAATTTTCTGCAGGAATCCCTGGACGAATGCATGAACAATTTTTAGGGAAATGTCTGAATGGGTACTTATAGAAATTTCCAGAAAAAAAACTTGTTGGAAATTCAGCAGAAATTCCTGGATTATTCTAAGCAGATATAGCAGATATGTATGGAGAAATCCCAGCAGAATTTCTTGAAAGAATCCCTAAGACAATCCCCAGAGAAATTCTTGGATAAATCCACGTAGTAATTCAAGGTGGAATTATTGGAGAAATCCTTAGAGAAACCCCTGGATACATCGATGTATCGATGGAGTTCATGTAGTTTTTTTTTTTGGAAAAAGTGCTGCAGGAATATCAGCAAGAATTTCCATTGGAATCCCAGCAGGTGTTTCTGACAGAATCCCAAGAAAAGCTTCTGGAGGAATAACAGGAGGAATGCCTGGAAAAATCTTCTAGGGAAACATCTGAATGGATTGCTAATGAATCCCCGAAGAATTCCTGGAAGAAATTCCGGCGAATTTTTTTTAATAAAAATTAGCAAAAATTTGTAGGTAAACGAAGAAAAAAATCTTGGAGGAATTGCAGCAAGAATTTCTGGAGGAATCCCACCACGAATTCCATAAGGATTTCTAATAGATAAATCCCTGGAAAAATCCCGAAATCAATTCCTGAAATCCTGAAGCAATCCAAGCAAATCCAGAATAAGTAAACCTGGAGGAATCGCAGATATACCGGAAAGAAAAAATAAATTGGTAGACTTGTAATCTTAACAACAGGCAAAGTTTATTGCTTGTTCTGTTCCAGAGGAATAGTAATTAAACCCATATAGCCGATGTGGTAAAACATAAAACCGTAGGCTTAGGAAAGAGCAGGATGTGTCCCAGTTGGAACGCTACGCCAAGAAGAGAGAGAGAGGGAAAATCTTTCAGCAATTTCAAACGATATTGGTTGAACTACGATTGAACGCAAAAACCTCATAAATGTCAATTTCTTGATTTTGCTTTGGCTGACCAAGCCATGTGGGAAATTACACTGTTGAAAATGCTTTGACATCCATGTGCACAACAGAACACGTGCTCGATGAACAAATTGAGATTTGAAATTATGAAAAGAAATCCACGTACTCCGGTGAGACTCGAACTCACGACTCCCAATTCGCTAGACGGGCGCTTCTATTCCTTCAAGCTACGGAGTAACTCGACTATCTCCGTCGCCAGCAGGCCTAGAACTGAACTCGATTCCACAATCGCACATGGTTATCTTCTTTAGCAGTGCCCGAAGCTCTCGACAATTAAAAATAACTTCCTCTCTCGCTTTGACATACATGTGCACAACAGACAATGTGTTAGATGTTCATCTAATCCCATCCGAAGGGGGTTTGGATTGTGAAAAGAAGATAACCATGTGCGATTGTGGAATCGAGTTCAGTTCTAGGCCTGCTGGCGACGGAGATAGTCGAGTGACTCCGTAGCTTGAAGGAATAGAAGCGCCCGTCTAGCGAATTGGGAGTCGTGAGTTCGAGTCTCACCGGAGTACGTGGATTTCTTTTCATAATTTCAAATCTCAATTTGTTCATCGAGCACGTGTTCTGTTGTGCACATGGATGTCAAAGCATTTTCAACTCATAAATGTGTTAGTTTGCGAAAAAAGTGTGGCCGTTCTCAAAAGTTGCACGAGATTTGTTCATTCCGTAATTTTTATATGACGCCAAAAAGCATCAACTGAATTAATATTGATTATGAAATGGGGTCTCCAGTTAGCCTAGTGGTTAAGGCTATGGATCACCAATCCGGAGACAGCGAGTTCGATTCCCTTTTTGATCGGGAAAATTTTCTCGACTCCCTGGGCATAGTGTATCATTGTGCTTGCCTCACAATATACAAATTCATGCGATGACAGGCGAAGGAAGCCTTTCAATTAATAACTGTGGAGGTGATCACAAGTAGACTAGGTTAAAGCGAGGCAGACCAAGTCCCAGTAGGGACATAGAGCCATAAAGAAGAAGAAGAAGAAGATGGAATGATGATTATGAGTAAAAAAAAGTTTTTATACTTCAAAAAAGATGACAAAATCGGGTCCTTACTGTATATGTATTACCCCTTAATTTTGCAATATTTCTGTAAAACAAAAAAGGTTTCCAAACGCCCTACAAATTGACTCCTGTTGCTATGTTGGAGCAATAATAATTGTAAGTAATGTTGGACAAATGTCTTGAAATCCCGCTTCAATAGTGCATCAGAACTTCAGAAGCACAAATCTCAAGAAGCAAGCTTCAAACAAAAGTGTATTTCATTATTTTGTTCTTGCTCACTTGTATCTAATAAGCTTAAAATAAGAAACTCAGGTGCGCTGGTTTTGTTTACCAAGGGATTTGTGCGCTCGAAATCGTGAGTAGGTGTCAAAGTCGACCATTGTGGCGGCCATTTTGAGATTCCAACAAGTCTGTCCTTAACAAAAATGTGTGGTTAAGTGAAGAACTCGAACACTTTGAATTGCTTGGTAATTGGTATGCTCGTTTCATGCTATCATTTTATCTTGATTTCATACCTATGCTTTGAAACAATTCAATTTTTTCGTATATAATAAATTAAAATACTATGATAGCTTTACTAATGTTCTCTTGCTTTTTTTCTCTTTACAGGTATGTAAACCATAACAACATGTACATCACTATACACATTGAGACGGCGAAAGGTATTTTATAGATCCATTTGTCATAATAAAATAAGAAGCTCCTGGGCAATGGTGCTGTGAATCAATTTTCAAGTAAAACAATAAATTCTATCTCAGGTCTGGTAGTGAGTAATTTCTTTTTGATGTGGGCACAATTTCCGGGAACGTCGTTAAAAAGACCCTGTTTTCAAGACGATCTAACTAAAATCACCTTGTTCTATTATAAAGTAACTATTTTCAACTATTTTGATCACTTTTTGATAATCTCAATGACTGACAAGCACACAAAGAAATAATCTGAGAACTCTGATTGTCAAGATAATTGCTAGTGAAAATTCTGGGAGTAATTTCTGTAGAATTTTCTTATTTGTGTTTTTCAATGGCAGCGCTATACAAAACCATTTCTCAAATCATGAAACGAATGTAAGAAATTTCCCAAGATTGTGTTAATCGTGTAAAAATGCTCATTAAAGTTATTGTGGAAGATCGTAGCGGTTGTGCGCGTTTTCAAAACTGTCACGAGTTTTCTTTGTTCCGAGTTGTTTTTAATATGATCGCAAGAATTGAGAAACATTACTGATTACTCTGCTTTCCGCAAATTTTACCTCGAAAAGTGCTTGCAAATTGATTTTCAGTGTTCAACGTATTTCTCTAACCTGACGATTTAGCGAATTTGTGCGCTTTTTTAGAAATTTCAATGGTTGTTTTTTTTTTTTCAAATTAACCACAGAGTTTCATTCAGATCAATTAGATGAATTAAGTCTGAAATTAGAACGAATTTTTCGTCAACATTGTTCATGGCATTTAAGCAAAATTATTTCAGAATACCTTTGAGAATTTCTTTTCGGAGGTTTACCTCAGCATACTTAATAGAAACAAAGGATATAAATTACAAAAAAATCCTCCAATGTCTTTCCTGATTTTTTTAGAATAATTCTCAAAGAAATGCGTCGGGCAGATTTTCCACCAGGTTTTTTTATAGGGTGTCCCAGAAAGTATGGGCACAACTTTGTATAGCGAAAATACAATCATTTTCTTAACAAAAAAACAATTTTTATATTTTTGTATTTTTATTCAAAGTATATTAATTGATACCTGTAAAAAGTTTATACATTAAAAAGGGTTTTCGTATGCAGAATGATTAAACTGAAAAACCATCTTTTAAAACTTCTGCACAAATTTTCTTTTTTACGGTTAGGCCAAATATCCAAATTCTTTTCATTTTTTTCGAATTTTTTTCACATGATATATTTGAAAACATGTTTTATCAGATAGTTGATTGAAATTTTTTATACAAATATGTTTTGCCTGTGCCTACGGATATTTCATAATTTTGAGAAAACTTTTCTATTTTTGGATAAGAGATGCCCACGGACATTCGAGTTTTAAAACATGTTTTAACGAGAATAAAAATAATTCAATCTACAGTTTATAAAACTGGAGCATTTATTTTACAAATAGTGAAATTAAAATGTATTTTTCTGCATGTTGTGATATATATTCAGAAGCTTGTTTTCAACTAGGGTGACAATGGGTATTATCAGCAGGTTTATTCTCTTCGTCATAGGAGGTTTTTGTCAGCCAAATTGCCTGAAACTTGGCCATATAATTCGACTTAGTTGGGAAGAATGTGAGACAAACTCTGAGTTCAATAGGTTTCAAAAAACCCCCAAAGACGAAGAGAACAAAACGGCCGAGAATAGGTGATTTCCCCTATCAGGAAAACGGGTTTTAAAAAATATCGATATTGGTGTTTCAATTCACTTTTCAGGTTCGAAAATATATGGGTCATTCCACACCGCGTGTTATCGACCATCACGGATTTTGACCAAATTTTGTTGGAATGTTTGTTTAAATGGAGGAAGAAAAAACCCAAAATTTGGTGCCGATCGGATCACCCCTCGGCCTGTGACAGCACCCCTCGTCTTTGCCAATACAAGAAAAATCCAAGTTTTCCCTTCCTTTTCTTAATTTATAGCTTTGAAACTATAACATATACACATTTATGACCTTCGGCTTTTTAGAAGAAAATTGTTGGAGGAATCCAGAAAAAAATAATTATTTTTTCGATACAGTGTTGCCAAACATGTTATTTTTCAATTTTAAAATTAAAAATCGATTTTTCGTCGAATGAGTATATTTCGATTTCAAAAATTTTGATTCCATCGTGTTTATCAGACATTTTCCAATCGAAAAAGCTTAACTCCCCGAGGTCTTTTTTGCCGTTCCAGAGATACAGCGTTTTTAAGTTGAAAACCGTTTTTCTCTTATATATAAAACTAGCTGTCC
Organism: Aedes albopictus; assembly: GCF_035046485.1. Classification (NCBI taxonomy): domain Eukaryota; kingdom Metazoa; phylum Arthropoda; class Insecta; order Diptera; family Culicidae; genus Aedes; species Aedes albopictus. The sequence continues at coordinate 243,418,296 of NC_085137.1, read as the reverse complement.
CGGCAAACGTTGTCTTGCCAAGCTGTTGTGGTTTGACAACTGTTGAGCTCATAACGTCACCGCACTCTAGATTGATTTAATTTTGATCATGATGAATTTGTTCCCGGATCATGAAAAATAGTATTTTCTCAATTTTCATACCTTTTTAAATGATTTTCGTAACTTTTTTGCATATAAACACAACCACCATGAATACGAATCAAACCCTGCATAAGTTATCCGGATTGGTTCACCCGTTCGTGAGTTTTGTTGCCTCAAAGGGACTTCAAACTCATTTTTATATATATAGATAAGTTCAATGTACAAGTTTCGCTAAGAAAACATTATTCGATGCAATTTAAAGGTGATTTGGGCTGATTTAAACCAAGGAGAATAGAAAGCTATGTAAAAATAATAATATGACAGTGTTGCCAGTTTATCAATTATGGATTTATTAAAATGGATAACAATAAATTGCTAAAATTTAAAATTGATGTATTATAATCCATATTTCAATTGAAATTCTACCTATGTAAACATTAAGGTTGACGAAAGTGTTGCCAGATATTTTAATTTTATTGTAAAAATTTACATGAGAACTTTTGTTCAAATCAAATTATCAAGCAAGACCTTTCTTTACAATTTTATTACATTGCCATCAGTATACTTACACTCCCAAATTCATCATTTTCGATAATAGCTGAATTCGGTATCGATCCACTCAGTTCTTCTTGTTATCATACGTACTCACCCAAAAATACAAAAATAAGAAACAAATAGTGCTTTATCCAATCCTTTGTTTGTTTAGGGTGAAAATAGGAGCATCCTGCTGAATAGTGCATAGGAAAGACATCCTTAGAATTCTCAATAAGATGAAATATCTGTCCTGATAAAGAACTTTGAGTTACACAACTCACAATCCGCTAAAAATGCTATCCGTCAACATGTTCCAACTACCACAATGGTTTAGAACGGTATCAAAACACACTGGTGAAAGTGCCACGAAAGCAATTTAAAACACGTGCGGAGGTAATCATATACTCTGTAGCACCGTACCGTTCACCCTTGCTCCCAAAGCCAGGTCCACTACACGAGGGCAGCAATTTACACTGACTCATAAATTAACCAAAACCACATACCATACACAGACCCTGGACCTATCCCAGTACTGGGTACACACATTCCACGATGCGGACCGGGCGGAAAAAAATCGTACCATCACTTTGGTTCCGTTCTGCAGTGGGACAATAACAAACGAAACGGAAAGATATGCTTTCTGCGCAGGCTCGTGGTTTTTTGAATTGTCATACCACCTCCTGTAGGACGGGGAAGACAAAACAAAACAGGCTGTTTTCACTTTTAATGTTGGTGTCTTGTAAAAGGGCCACCTTCTATTTCAAATATACTGTGAAAACCTACATTTTTTATTGGATTGTCGTTGCATTCGTTTGTCTCTTTAATTTTTCTGACATCGGCCAAAATTTACCACCAAATCATAGTAACTAAGGTTGATGCAAATAGGTCAATACGAACAAAAAATTGGTGAGCTCGTTCCATGCAACTTTTAATCTGAAGTTTCTTCAAGTCCCATAACTGTGATAGAAATTTACATTTTGAAGGTTTTTTGTTTTATTTCAGCCAAAATTTTTCAGTGTGGCGTTACGTCACAACGAGGACACAGCATGCTTCTCATCAGTCGATTAGAACTGATTTGAAATACTGTGTTTGAATCGTAATGAAAATCAATAAAAACGCAATAAATTGTTATAACAAGCTTCATTACATACCCTTAGATGATGATCTAGATTGACTATCCCTATTTAAATAATTCGTCACGCAACACTGCACCGCTAAAGCAACAGCATAAGCTTAGATTAGCGACTGGTGATAACAGCTTGTAGTTACTCGAAGCCACCCAACCCATAACGGCTCCGTGCACAGGACGGATCTCCACTAATTGCGGTGGTGTTCTTTATTCAAACCACACGCCAAATTGGAATTACTATGCACGGAACCGGTGAGCCGTCTCATTTCTGACAATTAAGAGACACGTCTTGCATGCTCCACCGAACACCAAAACTGAAAACACTGAAGCATAACCCGATAGCATCGATTTGATAAAAAAAACCCCTTAGTTATTAGCTGCTGGTTCGTGACGAAAATCTAGTCCACCAACTGCAGCAGCTGTAGAACGGTGCCCCGCCGCACGATTATCCCCACCAACCCGTGTGCTTTTTTTCTTCTTCTTCTGTTTGGCATTTGGAATGCATTTATGGATTTTGTGCATTGCATTAGGTGGAGTTGCATAACCTACTGGCCACGTGTTCACTTGGTTCGCATTGCTCGCTCGTAGCCAGGCCCCAGAGCCTCTAGCTAAATGCTGAATTTTAAATAAAATTAGTCGTAATGAATGCTTTTTCCCCTAGATCACAATGCGCACGCCGAACACACGTCACGATCTCACTGGAATGGAATGGAAATGCAATCTAATTCTCTGACTGATGCACGGTGGTTCCAAATGGAGATGTTCGGAGTTGTCATTCTTTTAGGCGAAGTATGGGCACAGTTGGAAATAGTTTGGATAAATTTATGTTAAATTTCTTCGAGTCTCACAAATGACAATATGGAACGTACTCACCAAAAAACATCCATCCTTATGCTCAGTGAAAAGCACGTAAAAAGTGAGGGAGACAATGATAAAACGGACCAGCACACTGCACAGATGATCAGATGGTAGGAACGTGACCAAAGAAGTTAATCGGTAATCACACTCTTCTTGATCTTAGTACCATCATTTATTTAAGTTTGGTCCAAAGACTTGAGATGCTCCACCGAGATTCATTGCTTCACGTAGATGTGCCTCAAATTTGAAACATATCTAAGGTGTTAAGCTGAATAAGGTTCAAACTCACATAGGTGAGTTCAATGAACTTCAAAGGATCTCCAAGTCCCTCGAGTACAGGTCATCGGATCTAGAAGCATAATATGAGTATTTTGTGAAGCACTATGAACAAAGTTTATGCTCACACAGCATCTAAGAACTATTTTCTATCGGTTTGAGTTCAATAGCTGTTCAGGGTCCCCAAAACATCCCTTGAGTTTAAGTATAGGTAATCGGATCTACCAGCGAAACTAATGAAGTATTATAATAATCCTCTAAAACCTCCCAGAAATATGCAGAAGTTTTCCAAAAATATATCTGATACACCGTAAATCTTCGGAAACCCTTAAATCTCCTTACAACCCCTTGAAAGCTCCCGAAGCTCTTCTGAAGACCTTATAAACCTGAAAACTCCTGATGCATACCCCATGAAACCCTCTGATATTCATTTGCAATCCTCTGAAACCCCTCGAAACTCCCTGAAACGTCCATGATAACCTCTGCATCCTTAATGAAACTTCATGAAATCCTCTGAAACTGGTGTTCAGTGATACACCATGGAAGCTTCCTAAATCTATATTGAATGGACCGTTCTTGCACACGGTTTTGAGCCACTGTGAACTTCAGGTGGGTGCATCGCCGCCGTATTCCTCGCCATCAGTGTTGTTTTTCCGCGACTGACTGACCGAGTGGCCGGCAAGTGTTTTTCTTTTATGTAATGTTTACGGTCGGTGATCCACTGATGATGATGATGATGATGATGATGATGATGATGATACGGTCGACCACCACCGCGGCATCATCGAGGAGACTTGTGAGGGACGAGGGGGGAATCGAAAAACTACTACTTTGTAATAGTTTTTCGCGCCGTCGAGTGGCACCGAAAGGAGATCAAACGGAAAAAGCGTGTGGATGGCCATTTGATTCGGTGTTGTTTGTTGGTTTGATCGAGCGAATCGCAGTGTGTTTGCTGATGGTGATGGTGATGATGATGATGTTGTTGGTATTCGGTGCATCCGTTTGAACACACGGAATGTGGAAACCGCGTTTTTAGGCCATGCCATTTGCAGTGGATCAGTCACACTCTGTTGAGTGCTTTGCAGGGAGGTAGAGGAGAAGAGATGCAGGTGTTGTATGCTTTTTTGTTATTGTTTATCCGTATTTGGTTAGGACTGAGTGATGATTGAAAATTTATGTTTCCTATGTAATTTTTCTGATATGCTATGTTATGCACATCTCTTTTCTATCACAGCGCCGAGTGTAGTAGAGCACCATCTTCATCGGTATTGGCCGATGTTCTTCTAGGTTTCCCACAAGCTTAGGGCTCCCAGATGTTCTTAAACCACGTGCATACAATATTTACTTCTATGTAAACTTTATGCAATTAGTGGTTTATGCGTCAAGACGAGTTTGGTGGTCTAGTGCCAACTACTTCTGATTTATATGCAGAAGGTCCTGGGTTCAATGCCTGACTCGTGATTTTCCACTTTCTTTGTATCTTTCCATCTACTTTCTTTATGCTATCTTTTCTACATATAAATCTCATGCTTAAACGTATGATCATAGCCATCGCTAAAACTAGAAATAAATTGACAAAAAAAGCTGTTTTCCGTTCCTTTTAACTTTCACGGCACAGAGTAAATCTATCATATAACGGCCACAAGTTATGCAACCAAGCGAACTGTGCCGCTTCACAATAATCTTCACACAATCTATCACTTTACGCCGGGCATCCACGCACCAATGCGTGAACCCCTATGCTAAAAATAAACATTTCCCAACAACACTTCGATATCCACAAGTCGTTGGCAACAATCGATTGCAATCATCATTTTCCTCCCCATCCCCACATTGACGAATAAGGCGCCATTGTCGCCTAAAACATAAAAGATCATCAATACTCACACACTGAAGATGCCTGTTGGTCCCATTGGTAGGCGGTCAATCAAGCTCAAAGTTGGTGATTCATGAGTCTGCGCCTCACACCGGTTTCCCAGCGTGCATTGTTCTCAGTACTTAGCACTCCGAAGGCTTTTCGGTGTACCTCCTTTAAAGTCAACGTCTCGTGACCGTAGAGGACTACTGGAAGAATCAGCGCCATATAAAGAGCGAATTTCATTTACTGTAAGGTTTTTTTTTCTTCTAAACCATGGGGGTATAATCTGCTCAACAGACACCCGGACAGAAGGTCCAGGTAGTGTAAAAAGCGAAAGCCAGGACTACTCTTTCCTCGACCAACTAAGCAATATTCCCATGGTCGTCAAACCCTTCGGTTAGCTGCGTACCCTGCAGCAACGAACGTTGATGACTCGCTTTGGGGAGTCCAGCCAGGTAGCATGCAGGCGCTTAACCAATTTTCCCAAGTGATCCTCACCACTTCGTTTGTTCTTTTTGTCCTTGGAAGGCAGGCAAGGTCAACCCCACGCTCGTGCCCAACTGTTTTGAATGCATCAAGAACTGATACCTACATGCAACCAGAGCTGACCTGCTGAAGGCAAGGGTATCACTACCCTTCAGGTCCTATCAGCTGCACCAGAAGGCTGCTCACAGTAGGGTCTCCACCTGCAGCGGCCTTTACCGGGGACCCCTTTTCAGCCGCGGGCTCGGAACCAACCCAGTAGACCGAGGTCACGACAGCAACGCTACCAGGATGTTCTCTCCGAGGCCACCTTATCGCTGTAAGGGTCGATTTCGACCGCAGATCACCGGTATGACCTACGAAGCCGACTCCGAACTCATGGACCACCTCTTGTACCGCATCTGAACTAGCCATTCTCCGAGTCCACACGCCACCTCCTCTGTAACTCCAAGACGATGCGAATGATAGCCGTTGAAACGGCATTCCAGCAAAACTCATCCCTACACATCCTCTGGACAAGATTGTCCGGAGTTGTATCCTCCCCGCATATGGCAAGCATGCGGTCATGCATTGCGCAAAAACGCGGACACACAAACAAAACGTGTTCCGCTGTTTCCTTCAAACCAGCACAAACCGGACATTCGGGAGAACCCGCATGACCGAAACAGTGCAGATACTGTCCGAAGCAACCATGACCTGAATGAACCTGGGCCAGGTGGAATGTTACTTCCCCATGGCGCCTGTTAATCCCACTGTCTACTCTCGGAATCAACCTATGGGTCCACCTTCCTTTGGTGGAACTGTCCCACGCGCGCTGCTATTTGACCTTGGAGGCCATCCTGGCAGTCCTACATTTGGCTCTTGTGCCGCGCACTTCTAAGCTCTCTATGTCCTCCCTGACAAAAATGCCGGTAGGCACCACACCAGGCATTACGCAGAGCGCGTCGTGTGACACGGTACGGTAAGCGCTCGAAACTCTCAGGCACATCAGCCTGTAAGTACTTTCCAGCTTACCACGGTAGCTTTCGGTACTTAGCGCCATGCCCCACGCCGGGTCGCCATTCCTTAGTATAGACGTAGCGATACTAGCCTGAAGCTTGCGCTTACTGGCGTACACCGAAGAGCTATTGGACATCATCCGGGACAGTGCCGGAAGTAACTTCCGGGAATCTTATACAGGTATCCGGGTATCCCCCCCAGACACAGGAGCGCATCGGCAATAGCCGACCAATTGGCGCTATTGAACGCGTTTCTTACATCTAGAGTAACTACTGCACAGTAACAAATCCCCCTTCACTTACGCTGGAGCGCTATGTCGGCGGTTTTTGTAACCGACAGGATAGCGTCTACGGTCAACCTCCCCTTCCGGCCTTCCGGATGCCGTACTGGCTACTCGAGAGACCCTCAGTATGCCTCAACATTCTATTGAGGGTGATCTTTTCGAGCACTTTCCCGCCGTGTCAATCAAGCATATTGGTCTATATGCTGACGGGTCTCCGGGTGGTTTCTCCGCCTTTGGCAACAGATCCAGGCTCTGCCTCTTCCATACTTCTGGGAAAACTCCCTCGTGCAGGAATTTCTGCATAGCAGACCTGATCATCTCGAGAGTCTCTGCAATAGCTACTTTTAAGGCCAAGTTCGGAACTCCGTCCGCACTTGGGGCCTTACCTACGCTAAGGGACTTTGCTATCCCCGCAAGTTCCACATAGGTGACCCTCTCCTCATCGCCAGTCCCAGTCCCCGGTTGTCCTACGAAAGGAGGCCAAGAACTACGATCATGGGAGTCGCTCTGTAGTAGCCGTTACACCTCTCGTCTTGGCCATCACGATCCTATAAGATTCACCCCACGGGTTCGCATTGGCACTCTGACAGAGACCTTCAAAGCATGCTTTTTTGCTTGCCCTTATCTCGGTCTCCAGCGCGGCTTTTGCAGCGGCGATCACCACCCGCCGTTTGTTTCACTCTTCCTCAGATCATGCTCGCTGCCTCCGCCACCTAGCCCGTAGGAAGGCGCAACGCAGGTCCGCAATCGTTTGAGTCCATCAGTAAGCCGGTGGCCTCCCATTTCTAGGGTGGACTCGCCTAAGCATGGTCGCATCGAACGCACGCGAGAGCACCGCTACCAGCTCGTCCCCTTCTAAACCAAACAGGTTTCGCTCACGGCGGAGTGCCTCCCTAAATACCCCTTCGTCGAAGTATGATATGAAGTCTTCCACCTGCGAGGGCTTGGCCTTGACCTAGCCGCCTCTTCTTCTATCCGCTGTCTGCTGTTGTTGTAGTCGATACTGTAGCGAACCGCCAGGTGGTCGCTATGAGTGTAGCCATCATCTAAATTCTCTCCAGTTCGAACTACTTGTTAGGCCAACACTACAAAAGGTCACGTCAATAACTGACTCCGCTCCGTTTCGACTAAAGGTACTCTTGGTATCGACATTAGCCAAGTCGACATCTAAGATGGCCAGTGTTTCTAGCAGGATCTGACCCCGCTGGTTCGTGAAACAGCTTACCCATTCCACGGCCCAGGCATTAAAGTCACCCGCTATTACCACCGGCCCTCGCCCTGTTGGCACGGTCGTTAAGCGGTCCTGCATTTTCGTGGACTGCTCGATCGGCCACCGCGGAGGCGCATAACAGCTACAGAAGAAGACCCCGTTTACTTTGGCGACCACGAAGCCCTCATTAGTAGTAGACACCAACTCATGGACGGGGTATTTACCCGTCGTCCATATCGCCGCCATTTTTCTGGTCCCATCCGCGACCCAGTTGCCGTTGCCGGCGGGTACACGGTATGGGTCCGATATGATGGCGATATCCGTCTCTCACTCAGAAACCGCCTGACAAAGCAGTTGCTGAGCCGCATCACAGTGGTTGAGGTTCAGCTGCGTTACCTGCACTGTGATTTGTTGTTCACTGCGGCTTTCTTGAAGGCCGGGCACCTTGGACCACCCATCGGATGTCTGTTGTTCGAGGATTTCCCGGTACAGATCATGCAGATGGGCGGACTCGTGCAGCTTTGGGCCTTATGACCTTCAGCGCCGCATCGCCTGCACAGTTTGCGCCTGTCCGGGCCTTTGCAGTCCCACGACTTGTGTCCTGGTTCCAGACGCCTGAAGCAAACCTCTGGTGGCTCGTGGAATGTCAGGTGACATACACACCAAACCAACTTTATGCTCCCTACTTTAACGGACTTTTTGACGTCCGCCACAGGTAGCTGAACCAAAGCTATCTGTGTTCCTGCTGGCCCTTTCCGTAGCTCAACAGCTGCGGTGGCCACCTGCACATCGCACTGTTGCCGCAGTGCCGTGACGAGCTCTTCCACTTCGGTGATCTCATCAATGTCCTTGACCTTTAGAGTCGCCTCATGTGTCAGAGCCCTCACCTGCACACCCTCACCAAGGACCAAGGCGGCGTCTTTGTGCTCCTTCTGGCGCTTCAGCTTCAGGATCATCTCGCCCGTACGAGTACGTCTAATACTGCGTACGTCGGTTCCAAGACCCTCAAGCTTGGCGTCGCTTCGCATCATCTTCAAGACGTCCGAGTACTTGGACTGTTCCGTCTTGATGACGATCACGTCGCCTTTCTCGCGCTTGGCACCTGCCCACCTACGCCTTGGCTTAGCGTCCTGCGCTACTACCTGCGGATTCGCCTTCTTCTTCCTCTTCCGCGCTACCTTCGTCCAAGGGGGGTCCTCCCCTTGGATCGCCCTATTCTGTGGTTGTTGAGGGCCCATCAGCAGTCGCAACCTCTTGTTCCCATCGTTCCGGGACGGGCCAGCCTTTTCAGGCCCACCCTTCCCAGCTTTCCGGGAACCCTGGCTGGGGTCCGACCTTTCGGCATTATTACCGACTTTCGGGGTAATGATTCGCCTGGCCTTGCACCTCCAGACAGCTCCTCGCCTGACGGTTGCCTCGCCCGCTCGCCCGCTTCTGCGATTGCTTGCCCCGTTTGTCGCGAGCAGTCGCTTCCGCCTTATTCGGACTTCCTGCGAAGGAGAAGGCCTCCGTTTGGGTAAACTTCGGCACTTTCTCATTTGCAGGCTCCGCTGCTGCAGCAGTCAGCAACGCGAGTGCCGCGTGCTCCTGCTTGGCATCGTCGATCGACGCCCTAAGTCGAAGCAAGGCCGTTTTCAGGTCCTTGCTTATGTTCGACTTGGTGGACGCAAAGTCGATGATTTTGCCAAGCTGCTGCTCAGCCACCTCTATTGCGGACCGTCCTTTGGATTCTCGGTTGACGGCCCTCAACAACCACGCTCCGTCCATAACCTCCACCGGCTGGCTTGCCGGGAAGTGGACTGGAGCACCCACGCTTGAGCTGCGTACGCAACTCCCAGCGCCTATCTCCTCACTTCTCCTTGTCGGAGATCTCATCAACCCGCTTCTTGCGAAGGGGTTGATCGCACCACTACTTCCACCTAAATTTTGATTTCTTGAATGTTTGCTCATTTTTCATCCCACGAGTCGCACGGGAAATAAGATCCACCACGCCAGAGCCCTGCATTAACGCGGTAAGGGACAGCTTACTGTGAGGGATGCCCAGGTACCCCACAGGCTCCGTTGAAGATCGAGCATCTTTTTCACCCTCTCGATCACTCATTCCTCAGCACGGGTCGCTTGACACCTTGAATTGGGGTTAGTAGTCCTATTCTTAGCCGGAAACTACGCGGCTGACTCGCAAGCGGGGGGGGGGGGGGGGGGTGCGTCAGGCCCCAGGACTTGCGTCCCTGCTGCTCCCATATGGTTCCGCGTGACAGTGATTCCTCTCCATTGTTCACCAGCTGTCTTTAATGCTCATGCCCATGATATGTTGAACAGCAAGTTCGAAACAGCATCGTTCTACTTCAATCCATCTGAGGATACGAACGATGACGAAATTTCATCCGCAACCCGTGCACTTGATACTTCGATCCGTCAAGCGTCGAACGAATCAGTCTAATCAGCTTCGCCGGAAAACCTTTCTTGAAATGAACGGACGCAAAATAAGGTCGGTGTTTATAACAACAACAGTACTTTTTTTAATAGATGACAATTTAAAAGATTTATAGCATTCTTACCTTACCTTACCGGTCAGGCTAAGGCCGGGGTGGCCTCTGCTGTACATAGTAGCCGCCTCCACTCCACTCGGTCTATGGCTGTTTGTCGCCAGTTCCGCACTCTGCGTAGGGTCCGCAGATCGTCCTCCACTTGGTCGATCCACCTAGCTCGCTGCGCTCCACGTCTTCTTGTACCGGTCGGATGACTCTCGAGAACCATTTTAGTCGGGTTGCTATCCGACATCCTGATGACGTGACCCGCCCACCGTAGCCTCCCGATTTTCGCGGTATGGACGATGGTTGGTTCTCTCAGCAGCTGATGCAGCTCGTGGTTCATTCGCCTTCTCCAAGTCCCGTCTTCCATCTGCACTCCGCCGTAGATGGTACGCAACACCTTCCGTTCGAAAACTCCAAGGGCGCGTTGGTCCTCTGCACGTAGGGTCCATGTTTCGTGCCCATAGAGGACGACCGGTCTAATCAGCGTTTTGTAGATGGTTAACTTCGTGTTACGGCGAACTTTATTCGATCGTAGAGTTCTGCGGAGTCCAAAGTACGAACGATTTCCTGCCACAATGCGCCTCTGAATTTCTCAGCTGGTGTCGTTGTCGGCGGTCACCAGTGAGCCCAAGTACACGAATTCTTCAACCGCCTCGATTTCATCACCGTCGATATGAATTCGGGGTGGCGGGCGCGGTGATTCCTCCCTAGAGCCCTTTGCCATCATGTACTTTGTCTTCGGCACATTAATGACTAATCCGATTCGCCTGGCTTCACTCTTTAGTCGGATGTACGTTTCCACCATCGTCTCAAATTTACGAGCAATAATATCAATATCATCGGCGAAACCAAGCAGCTGAACGGACTTCGTGAAAATCGTCCCACTCGTGTTTATCCCCGCTCTTCTTATTACACCCTCCAAAGCAATGTTGAACAGCAAGCACGAAAGACCATCACCTTGCCGTAACCCTCTGCGAGATTCGAAGGGACTCGAGAGTGTCCCTGATACTCGAACTACGCACATCACTCGATCCATCGTCGCCTTGATCAACCGTATCAGTTTATCCGGGAATCCGTATTCGTGCATAATCTGCCATAGCTGTTCTCGATCGATTGTATCATACGCCGATTTGAAATCGATGAACAAGTGATGTGTGGGCACGTTGTATTCGCGGCATTTCTGCAATACCTGGCGGATGGCGAACATCTGATCCGTTGTAGCGCGTTCACCCATAAATCCAGCCTGATATTGCCCCACGAACTCTCTTGCAATCGGTGATTGACGGCGACATAAAATTTGAGAGAGTATCTTGTAGGCAGCGCTCAGTAGTGTGATCGCGCGGTAGTTCCCGCAATCCAACTTGTCGCCCTTTTTGTAGATGGGACACACGATACCTTCCATCCATTCCTCCGGTAATACTTCCTCCTCCCAAATCTTGGTAATGACCCAGTGTAGTGCTCTCACCAGTGCTTCTCCACCGTATTTTAGAAGCTCGCTTGGTAGTTGATCTGCTCCAGCGGCTTTGTTGTTTTTCAACCGGCCAACCTCCTCCTCAATCTCTTGAAGGTCAGGGGCTGGAAGTCTTTCGTCCTGTGCACATACTCCTAGATCGGTTACCACGCCACCTTCGGTACTTGCAACGTCGCCATTGAGGTGCTCATCGTAATACTGCCGCCACCTCTCGACCACCTCACGCTCGCTCGTGAGAATATTCCCGTGATTATCTCGGCACATGTCGGCTTGTGGCACAAAGCCTCTGCGCGAGCGGTTCAGCTTATCGTAGAACTTTCGTGTGTCCTTAGCGCGGTACAGCTCTTCCATCGCTCCACGATCTCGTTCTTCCTGCTGGCGCTTCTTCATCCGGAAGACTGAGTTCTGCCTGTTCCGCGCCTGTTTGTAACGTGCCTCATTCGCTCTCGTACGGTGTTGCAGCATTCTCGCCCATGCTGCATTCTTCTCGTTTTTCAACTGTTCACATTCGCCGTCGTACCAGTCGTTTCTGTGATTCGGAGTCGCGAAGCCTAGTGCTGTAGCCGAGGTACTACCTATGGCGGATCGGATGTCCCTCCAGCCATCTTCAAGTGTAGCTGCGCCAAGCTGCTCTTCCGTTGGTAGGGCCACTGCTAACTGCTGCGCGTAGTCTTGAGCCACTTCTACGTTACGAAGTTGCTCGATGTTGAGCCGCGGCGTTCGACTTCGACGCGTGGTGATAACTGTCGAAAGTTTTGAGCGCATGCATACAGCGACTAAGTAGTGATCCGAATCTATATTCGCACTGCGGTATGTGCGGACGTTGGTTATATCTGAGAAGAATTTACCGTCGATTAGAACGTGGTCGATTTGGTTTTCTGTTTGATGGTCGGGTGATCTCCAGGTGGCTTTGTGGATATCTTTGCGGGGGAAGAAGGTGCTTCGGACTACCATACCACGGGAGGCTGCAAAGTTTACGCATCGCTGGCCGTTATCATTCGATACGGCGTGCAGGCTGTTTCGCCCGATTACCGGTCTGTACATTTCCTCCCTTCCTACCTGCGCGTTCATGTCGCCGACAACGATTTTCACGTCACGCGGCGAGCAACCATCGTATGTTTGCTCTAACTGCGCGTAGAACGCTTCTTTCTCGTCATCGGGTCTCCCTTCGTGTGGGCAGTGGACGTTGATGATGCTGTAGTTGAAGAAACGGCCCTTAACTCTTAACATGCACATCCTTGCGTTGATCGGCTGCCACCCGATCACACGTTGTCGCATCTTGCCCAACACTATAAATCCTGTTCCCAGTTCATTGGTGGTGCCACAGCTTTGGTAGAAGGTAGCCGCTCGATGCCCGCTTTTCCACACTTTCTGTCCAGTCCAACAAAGTTCCTGCATCGCCACGATGTCAAAGTTGCGGGGATGTAGTTCGTCGTAGATTATCCTGTCACATCCTGCGAAACCTAGTGACTTGCAATTCCATGTTCCAAGTTTCCAATCGTAGTCCTTATTTCGTCGCGTGGGTCTTTGCCGATTGTATCGAGTCGTATTTTCTCCTATGTTATTCGCAATGGGGATTTTTACGGGTGGCTTATTGGGCCTACGCCAACACTCCTGTCTCGCCGGAGGGCCATCGTGCCAGTTCTGTTTAACGTCCCAACCAACACTGGGACGACCACGCTGATGGGGCTACCACCTTGGATCTAGCTGGGCGTGGTGCAGCGTTTCTTACTCAGCCGCTGGATGCCAGAACAGACGCTGTTTGAGCCGCACCTCCTTGGTGAACAGACACTCGGATCGTACCTCCTCAATCTAGCTGAAGTCAGAAGGACAACAGTGCCCAGGCTGCACTACCAGCTAAGCACACAACTCTTAGCTGGCGGTCTTTGTCATCGTTTGACCCGTGGAAGCATGAGGTAGGAACTTGTGAGGACCAGAGCTCTATTGGACGCTCTCCTTATCTACTCACCGTTTTGCAGCCCATTTATAGCATTCATTATACCCCAATATAAACATCTTTAAAGTATCTCACTCTGCCGGTTAAGAATTGCGTACTTTCCCATCGAAACAAGCATAAGCTGTCATCATTTCTCTTCTGTGTTTTTTTTTCTTCAACCGGCATCTCGTTATCTGGCACACATTCGACCGGCAGGATATCCTATTTCATCTCGTATCTCGTAACAAGTGCCCGCTTTGCAAGGTGGCCTTTGCATGTGCCGCCTCGAAAAAAGAGGTCAAACCTACACCCCGAAACAAATGAAAAATAGTCCATTGCCTTTCCTTTCTAATATTAAAACCGACTGACAAGCTGTTCCTAGTCGAATGAATGCCATTGATCTGGCGTGCGGTAGACCTCTCGGCGGGGTGAGCTACATACCTCGCGCGTATGCTGAACAAGCAGCGTCTACGACTCTACGGATAAGATGAATTTTTACGGGGAGGCGCGAACACGTACCGAGCCGACCAAACTAGTACCCGGCTGCTGCAGCAGGGGGCGCACCCTGCCTGATATGTCGTCGAGATATTTGACGGTCATCGACGGTACCCGTATTTCTCGTGCCGTGTGTTGTCGTGTGCGCCGGCTTCTTCCTACATTTTGCTGTTTGCGAATTTGAACCCGTGCTCGTTTTGTATTCATCGAGATTTCCCCTACGTAGCTACGTGTGAACCTGAAGTTCGCTCACCAAGCAGCCACGGTGTTAAATGACGCTGCGAACCAATTGGCAAGGTAACCGAATTGAATGTCATGAATCATTTTGCCACTTCTCCCGGGGGCTTGAACACATGTGGCTGCAGTAATGGCAGCCTTACCGTTCGATGGGATGGAATGTCAGCCATTGGCGTAGCAGGTTTTTTTTTTTTGAGGGAGTTTCTTTAAGTGTTTTGAGATATATAAAGACTCACATCTTTGAACAGAGGTACCTAGACTTCCGATTACTTGCAATATCTTAGAAGATTTTTTGCCCAAAAGCCCTCCATCTGGCAACGCCAATGATGCCCGCAACAACGACACTACAGACTGGCTGCCTCCACCATAAAAGGTCTACGAAAAAATGGGAATTTAAATACTATCGTACAGTCAGTCGCCGCAGCTGCGTTGCCTTCGTCCTCTTTGGGGAGCTTCGAGACACCACTTGTGGCGTGCCAGCAAAACCTTGAATGGCCATTTTACGAGCTCGTTTGGTTGGATTTAAGTGGAGTTTTGGTGCGCTTTTTTTTTGGTTTGCCCGACACATCATTAGCCTAAACTTAATTTCGTCAAATAGTCGGTTGTCTAGTAGCAGCGTTCGTTCGTTTTTTTCCTTTTCTTACCTAGTTTTGACCATGACACAAGCGGACTCTCGGCCTTCACAAAGCAAAATTGGGGATGCCGATTGTGTTTACTAATTAAGTGTTGCAGTTAACTCAACTGGATATTTGTTGTTATAAACGAGTGTTTTAATTTTTCCTTCAAGCAACTCCAAAATTTCAACTTTTGCCTGTTCAACGTTGACCGAAATATCGTACCCTACTCTCCAAAAAACAAACCCTCAATCAACGAATCTATTCTTAGCTCTTCGATAATCGCACGAGCAGCCAGAGTCAGCCAAAGTACGACAAATCGCCCTTCTCGTAAACATTTTTGGCGACACACCACTTCTGCGGTGCTTCCTCTTTCGCGCTTCTCTTCGTTCACTTCCTGCTTCGAGTGTCTTTTGCCGATTCAAGCGATCACCAACAACCCAGTCGGCACCGGCGGCGTGTTGTTCCGCGAAAAGATGCGCGTAAAATTAACATTAATTAACTCGATCCGAAATACCGCTGCCGCCGCCATCGTCGTTCGTCGGGCAATGGTAAATGATGCTTTGTTGTGAATGCGAACGCAATGAGTGAGGCCCGTTTCGTAGATCACTCAATCATGTTCGCTGATGGCGATGGCGGCGGCGCGGTTAACATATATGTACCCCCACGGAGGACTCTGTGGAGATTGTTACAGTAAGGCAATCAAGCACGCGCGGGGAAGCAAATGGTTTCCCCACTCAAATGCGGAATTTGGCATTGAGGATGCATTGAAGGGTTTTGAACTGAAAATAGTGAACGTACATCAGCTATTTAAGAGTATCTCGTGATCTGCTGAGTTGTACTTTCGGTTTAGTTCATAAAAGAGTTTTGTGATGCATGTATCTACTTAGTTTACTGTGTAGAAATTCCCATCTAAATTTCCCATTTAAATTGGTTTCCTGTTGTTTGTTCGACTTTACAGTTCAACTTGAAGAGTCTGTTCTTTAAACTTTTCATTTACCGTAACCCGGGGAAATGTTGATCATCGGGATTAATTTGATCACTATGGAATCCACGTCCTCCTCGATTTGAGTTTGATAAGCGATATTTATCTTCGACCTAGAGTTGGTCGAAGCAAAAGCTTTTATAGCAGCCTGGATATCTGAACAGAAGTATATTACTTTGTCCATTACGTGTTGCTGAAGTGCTGATTGCATTTCGAATATATGAGCAAAGATTTAGGCCTGAAAAACGGTGCAGTGTCTACCAAGTGAGTAAGGCAGCATCCATTTGTTACGTAACGCTAAAATCGACCATTTTTGACCCCCCCCTCCCCCCTCCGTAACGCTTTTTTGTATGAAAACCTCAAAACTTTTGTATGGGCCGTAACAATCGGCTGTACTCCCCCCCTCCCCTAGAGCGTTACGTAATTTGTGGACGGCGCCTATGACTGTAGCAGCACCTGCGCGACATTCGAGAAGGGTGCCATCCCATCAGTGTAACATATGATGCCTCCTGAAATAATTCTCTCCAGATATCCAGATGTCCACTCTTCCCTTGAAGGGAATTTCGTCCAAAATATCCTATATACGGAAAATTACAATCAATTGTAAGATCACTTGGAGCAAGGAAAACTTGGTCCCAATTCATCAAAAGTGGAAACATCGAAGTGTGTGCTGATCTGCGGTTCATAGGAGTTTCCTCTAGTTGACCGATTACCCATAGACGGTAAGTGCAAGAAAGTGCTTCTTGTTTGAGATGAATGTAGAGTGGGGCAACGTCAAAGAGAACTTCGAGCGCATCCGTGGGAGTTGAAGAGATCGCTTCAGACAACTCCATAGAGCACATCCTTTGGCCTAGTTTTGATTGAATCGTTCTCACTTCGTCCTTTGTTGTTCCAGAGGTTCGTCGACATTGCCCGAAGCCAAAGGCCATACAAGCTTTCTTGATTTTAAACTCAACGTGAGGTGTCCAGGAAAGCTTGGAATCAAAAATAATACCAACGTACTTTATCTGTTCAGCCATATCGATTCGAGAATCAAAGAGACGCAAAGCTCGAACATCATTACGATTTCGCCTTTCCGTGAAAAGAACAATAGATGTTTTACTCGGATAAACCGAAAAGCCATATTGGCGACACCAACCTTCAACTACCTGAAGGACGCTTTGCATCAGGTCGAAAAGGGTGCTGATGCACATACCAACTAGCAAAGTTAGGTAGTCGTCAGCAAAACCATAAGTAGGAAATCCGTTATTATTGAGTTGCCTCAAAAGCGTATCTGCTACGAGATACCACAAAAGTGGTGACAAGACTCCCCCTTGGGGGCATCCACAAACACTCAATTTCCTAATCCATGCTAGACGCAATGTCGAGAGGAGATGTCGGTTTTTGAGTCGGTTTTTGGTGAATCCAATTGGAAATCATTGGAGATATACCAGGACTCCGCGCGGCTTCCAAAATGGCATCCAAGGGGACTTTGTCAAAGGCACCCTCGATTTCAAAGAAACCATCCAAGCAGGATTGCTTTTGAGCGAATGCCTTCTCGATATCCTGAACAACCTTGTGTAAAAAAGTCACAGTGTTGGTTCACATGAAGATGCACGATGGCTAGATGAACGTCGCGAATGTGATGATCCACAATGCACCAAACTGATCGGTCTTAAACTCTTTGCTTCTTCATACGGCGCACGCCTTACTTTTGGAATGAACTTTACAGAAATGTCTTGCCAATATTTGGGAATATACCCTGTTGCAAAATTGCAAACGAGTAGTTTTTTTTTCAAAACATGTTAGAAATAATCAAATCCCTTCTGAAGCAAAATAAGATAAATCCCATCTACCCCAGAAGATTTGAAAGGAGCATAGCTATTTAGTACCCATTCAATCGATTCTAAAGTTATGATACTCCGAGCCGAAGCCAGAGAGTCATGACTACAAGAAAAGACATCAGGTTCATCCGAAGATGTATTATCCACACATTCAGGATAGTTTGTACTGACTACACATTCCAAAACTTCCTCATCCGAGGAAGTGGAATCGCCATTTGGCAAACGAAGTTCGTTCACTTGAAAATCCTTAGATTTTGCAAGAATGTTGTTCAGCCGACTGGCTTCACTCAAACTGAAAACATTTGTACCAAGGTTATTCTAGTCGGATCGTTCAGCAGACCGGAGAGCTTTCCTGTAGGCCTTGCGAGCCGACCTGAAAGCCTCTGAACCAGCCGAACGTCGTCTGTTCCAACTCTTTCTACATTGTTTCATGAGTTTCGCCAGATCAGAGTTCCACCAAGAGGTTCCTCTTGTGATCTTCACAGATCGTAGAGGGCATGCTTCTTCAAAAGCTTCCATGATGAAGGTCGTTGTAGTATCAACGGCATCATCTAAATCACTTGGAGTGTCAATTGATGGTGAGTATCCATGAAATTTGGCTGCAACCAAATCGGTAAAGAGATCCCAGTTGGTTGACCGGGGATTCCTGAAACGCAAAGTTTGCGAAGTAACATTCACATGTTCAAACAAGATGTAACGATGGTCAGATAAAGATTCTTCATCTGACACATGCCAATTGGTCAGCTCATGACTAATTCTGCTAGAGCAAAGCGTTATGTCTAACACTTCCTCTCTACCAGATACCATGAAGGTTGGGCGGTTGCCTATGTTAAGTAATCTAAGATCTGTACTACTTAAGTATTTCATCAAACTAGAGCCTCTCAAATTGATGTCTGAGCTGCCTCAGATTATATGGTGAGCATTAGCATCACTACCAAAAATTAGCGGAAGGCCTTTTGAAGTGCAGTATGCAATGACTTGCTTGAAAGCATCCGTTGGGGATGGTTCACCATGCGGTAAATAAACCGAACAATAAACGTATTTCCTATTGAGGTTTCCAACAGATACATCAATTGTGATAGCACATACATCTCTGGTAGTTAGTTCAGAGATGAGTGTAGCAACGATTGCGATGTTGACAAGCACACATGCTCGAGGCATGACACGTGAGTTTGCCATTTCATTTTTACTGAAAGTAGCAAACACCGGATTCACAAGGTTTCCTAAATAGAAATTCCCCTTACGAAAGTAAGGTTCTTGGACTAACGCCACTTGGGCTGTACCATTTTGTATAAGTCTACAAAGATTGATCGTTGCTGTTCTTTTGTGCTGAAGATTGATCTGAGCTATCCTAACCGTAGCCACTACCCAAACTAGGCAAGATTAAACTCTTAACAATCACAGCACAAAAAAGAACAGCAACAATAAAGCCAGATCGGTATCGATTTGAGTGCGCCAAAGGCGAGGATGCACAGAATACACTGTGTAAAACGCATAATGCGAAACCATATAGGTGGAAATTTAAACTAATTAATAACATCTTCATAATCCCGCCCTTATTCAGCCTCAAGTATGAGATTGAAGAAGGGCAGCTGATTGTCTCGGAGAAACACAAGGTCCACTGCGCTATTGCTCCGGTTAGCACAGTAAGGGCAAATACTGTGGAGGGTGCCCTGGTACTCCACAGGCTCCGTTTGCGGTTAGGTTTTTATTAGACCCCCCTAGCCATTCATTCCTAGGCACGGTAAGCATAAAGCCGCATAACACCATGAATTAGGGGTCACCTGAATAGTGGATTCCTACCACTGGAACAGGCGGTCCGTAGTGCTATTCTTAGCCAGTTGAACTAACCGCTACCGATACTACACAGCTATCTAGGCTGATCGGGAAAAAAAATAATATTGGTGATCATCTTCATACTGGCCCGAAAGCCGTGGGACAGCTGCGCGGTTCACAAGATTCAGCCTCTCAGATCGCTGCCCACAAGACTCTAGAAACGATGTACAGATCCCCTTGACAAGTGACAACCAAAGTCAATCACATCCAAGAACAGTAATGCAAGAAATCTCGGACCTGCAACCTCAAATTTTATTTAGCTGCTTTGAAATGGGAACTAGAGAGTGCGGGTTTCCAAACGCAGAAAATTCGATTCGTCTCCAACGTAGCCTAAAAATGCCCCGCACTGGAGGCGGTGAAAAGCAGATTGTTGTTACCTAATGCGGTTCCACGTGTGATAGAAACATTGAGGATGCTGTATGGCAGACCCGACGTTTTGATCAACTCTCTCCTTTGCAAGATCAGAAACACACCGTCACTGAAAGAAGGCAGGCTTGACTCGCTGATCAATTACTGCATGGCCGTCCAAAATTATTGTGACCACCTAGTGGCAGCTGGTCAAGAAGATCACCTCTCCAATCCTTCTCTTTCCAAGAGCTGGTGGGAAAGTTACTCGCGGACATCAAATTAAAGTGGGTTGATTACAAAGATGCAGCAGGAGTAATGGATCTGGGCACATTTGGTGATTTCATGGTGGATATTATGAGGAAGGCTAGCGAAGTAACTGTGTATTGTCCAGGTATGTCCAGCTCTAGTAAAGCCGAAGAAGCAAGAACGCGTAGCAGTGGACAACCCACCAAAGGTTACTACCACCATGATTCTGAGGATTTGGATAAAACTAAAGACATTCAACGTCCGAACACGAAACAATGTGTCATATTTATGTGACAGATCTGGACACATGGTGGAACAATGTGTCAAATTTGATAGATTTTCTCCCGATGAGAGATGGAAGGCTGTACGACTACATGATCTATGTAGATCCTGTTTGAAGAACCATGCACCATGGCCTTGTCGGTGCCCTAAAGAATGCTCCATATCAGGATGTAGAATTCGTCATCATCCTTTACTGCACTACCCTTCGAACAATCTGAGGCCCACCATAAGCAGCTCACAAAACCACCACAGCGTCGGTCATAAAGTGATCTATCGTATTATTCCTGTGACGGTTTATGGGATATCAGACCCAGTGCACACCTATGCCTTGTTGGATGAAGGTTCTGAAGTTACGATGATAGAAAGGTCACTGGCAGATCAACTGGGTCTGAAGGGAATTTCGGATCCGCTACATTTACGGTGGACGGAAGATGTAACACGAGTCGAAAGCGGGTCTCGTGTAATGAATCTAGCCATTTCTTGCAGAGGCAAGGCTAAACATCATGAGCTGATCAACGCTCGTACAGTTGAAAAATTAGAACTACCGGTGCAATCGATTAAACTACCTACCATACTTTTTTTTTAATTTGTATAAAGCGTAGACTTTGCCCAGACAACACCCCTCTTCCTTTCAAAACCGTACGTGGTTTATGCACGGCCTGTCTGCAAATTTCCTTTTCGTTAATTTCACTTAACAGACCATGGCGCAGTCTTCTTCCGAGCGACATTGACAGGAGTTGCATAAACATCTGCATATCGGTACTATCCATGCTTTTCGCGCTTCAGCAATCACACTCCCTTGGTGCTTCCGCTTTTCTCCTGTTCTTGCTACTTTGTACCGCTACCTGTTGAGACGGGTACTGACCACGATCATTCGACTTCTGGAGGCATTCTTCTCGTTCGTCACTTGTTGGCACTCGTCGTCGAACCAACCATTGCATTGGCATCAATGAGCAACAGCTATCACCTTTTGCACTGTTTTTGCCTCGTAACGTCTAAGTTGGGACATAGGTTGCTCCTCAGCTCAGTGTGCTATGAACACTGCCACACTTATTTACTGAGAATTACCTCTGCCAATGAATATCTCGTATGTGTAATCGTTCTGCTCAAGGGAGTCAAGGAATTTTTTATATGGGCCCTAATTTTCAACGCAGTATCATAACGTCCGAGACCATAACGCCCCAGGACTTCGTGGCGCATTTTTCCGTGGCATAACGTCCAAACATACAGATGCGCCACTCAGTACAAGAAAAGAAGGCACATGGTATATTATCACGCACCTGAGTTTTTGGACGTTATTTCGCAACAAAAAAACGTGAATTTATGACCGGGACATTATGGACCGGACGTTATCAACGGATCCCTATTACCTCAGCAATTTTACAAAGAATTCCTCGTGGTATTCCTGCAG
Source organism: Aedes albopictus (assembly GCF_035046485.1). NCBI lineage: Eukaryota > Metazoa > Arthropoda > Insecta > Diptera > Culicidae > Aedes > Aedes albopictus. The sequence continues at coordinate 243,396,367 of NC_085137.1, read as the reverse complement.
AAAGTTTTGCTTGGATTCCACCAGGGATACCTCAGAGGAATTGTCCATGAATTCCGCCAGAAATTTATCCCAGCAATCTTGTAGCGATTTCTTCAGGAAATTTAGGGATTCCTACAGTGATTCCTTTAGGAAATTCTCAAATTTATTCTTTAGAGGTTTCTATCGTTATTCCGCCTGGAATTACTCTAGGCATATATTCATGATTACCTTGAGTGACTTATACAAGAATCCTTAGAATTCTTAGGTAAAGGATTTCTGTTTTAGATTATTTCCAGTCATTTTCCAAGGGTTTGTTTGGTCCTCTATTGATTCCTAAAGAGATTTTTTTCCAGGGATTCCTCTGTGAGTTGTCATTTAGTAATTCAGACAAATTTCTTTAGGTATTCGCCCTAGAATTCCTCCAGGGGTTTCTATAGAAATTTCTCCAGGATTTATTCATTTATTTAAGGATTCCTCGAGGAATCCTACAACTACAACGACTTGCCGAAGAATTCCTCCACTGATTTGTCTAGGGATTTTTCCAAAGATTCTTCCTGAGATCCGGGATCTTTCGAGTCAGCTTATTCTTTAGAGATTGTGCTGGATTTTGTGATAAGCATGCTTGTCCTTTACTATCATAACGCCGCTCCCAGTAGCATGTGTGCATCATAGACACATGACATGAAATGTTTTCGATTTAAAACACTTTGAAAATAAAAGCCGAATTGCAGTGGAAGCGAGGCAGTTAAACTAATTGTATCATGGATTTTTTTTCTTCCGAAATGCTTCTAAAATGGTGAAACAATTAGTGATATTCTCAAAAGTATCTTTCTTGAGCCCAATGAACGTGGGCATTTATACAGCTGAAAGCTTTTTGCTGTGTGATTATGAAGAGACAAGAGAACAATGACTTGATCTTTGTGCTACTTCCTCTAGACCCCTGATTGGTATGAAATTTCTGCTTCCTGAAATTGTAAGAAAGTGTTTTTGCAATGAATTTTAACACCGTCATGCAGTTTTACTTGATCCCCTATAGAAGCTAATGTTTTGTGGGTACATCAGCAGCAACTGTGAATAATCCACTTCTTATGATAAAATGACACGTGGACAACAGTTTTTTTTGTAGAAAATGTTCATCACTCTGAACATTCGAGAACATGTACCACCTAATTCTTTTCCCCGAATCCATCCATTGGCAATGACAATGCCGCCAATCGATTCCTATTAAAAGTTTCATGTCCTCGTGCGAGCGTAATGACTTTCTCCCTTTGACGGACACAGTATTGATCCACCGCCACAGACAGACGGTTCGTTCGTTCACATTCATATCGTGATGATATTTGGTTTCAATATTTAATGCCTTGACGTTTCACTGACACGGTCGATTTCCATCGAACGAGTGAGTGTTTAATTCTATGCGATGGCCTTGGACTGAGGATTCGGACACCGCTCTGTTCCCCTTTGGCGTCGTCGTCTGCTATCGTAATCCTTATGCTTATTGAAATGCATCGCCATTATACCGGGAAATACCGAACTGGACCGGACGCGAACATTGACGATGGCATGTTTCCATTATTTGCTATCTTCAACACCATTATTGTGGAAAAATGCCGGCAAAATTACCCCAAAGGGTAACAGCTACGCGCGACGACAACGAATGACCTTCTGGCGAGACAAATCGATACTCGAACGTTGCGGCGTTCAGAGAGGATTAATGCGAAACATGGTGTCGTTGGAGAAAACAAGCAATATTTAAGTTTCAAGTAAACAACATTTGCTGGCGCTTATTTCGACCCCAGGAGCACACGAACGGTCGCACATACAAGGGTAATTTTACGCTACCTCCATTAGTTTACAGATGAACGGCTGGGCGAGAGACACTTTGCATTCTTGGTCAGCAGTGATGCCAAATTGTATTCATTTTAACATAACTCAAAATTACCGGAATTACATTTTGTATTTTCCTGCTTATTTTTGCTTATCTTCTTCCTTCTCTACATGTACAACTCTCGTATATATGTTATCGCTGGAACACGACATGGGTAGAAAAAGGAATTTTGCTCAGTTTCAACCTCACATCACAGTATACATAGTTGATCTGTCATATTACGCCTACAAATCGATTACCGGGAACTGTATCGCACCTTCACAGTAAACTGAAACATACAATTTTCTCCTTACCCCTAGCAAATGGTAAACCACACACCAACGTGAACCTCTGCCAATAAGCTATTCCGAAAGTATTACAGCATATGCATGAACTTGCGCAGACACTGTGGGCAAGCGATTGCGCCATCACATTATCCCCCTTTTTCACATTGACCTTCAATTTGACGTGTCAGGCGCCATTCTTGCGTAAAAATAGAAGACCACCAACACCTACACATTGACTATGCCTGTTAGCCCCACACAACTACCGCATTGCTTCCTTGTGTAAGTGTAGCTGATCTGGGGATACTTGAGTAGCAACTACGGGCGATCAATCAAGTTCATAGTAATAAAAAAACTGGCAACACTGCCCTTTATTTCAGCAGCTTTCCGGATCCGACAAGGGATGATTTCGAAAAACAAGGTTGTTAATCTGCATCTGCTGTTTGCTGGTTCGCTGAATCATCCGGCGCCGCCGCCGGCTAAAAAGTGTCCATTTCCATCAATTCGGCGACTCAGACTCTGACAGTAATACTGCTGCGACATGGAATACGCCGCCATTCCATAAAATCCATTAATTCTCGAATTCTGACAGCAAAAGCTAAGATTGATCGACGCATTAAGCCGCCGCCGCCGCCTCCCCCTGACCTGTCGAAGAGGATTCATATTATTGGAATGTTTTTAGCGTCTCTTCTCCATACGGTGACAAACTGTTTGTAGGGTTGGTGTCTCAAATATTGTCACTGTTAGTTCACATAAATTCTCTTAAAAGGAATCCTAATTTCATGCCTTGAAACGTCGTTGAACATGGACCTAATTAAACCAAGCTATAATTAACAGACAAATAATTTCAATTTGAAGTTTTAGATACTTTAAAAGAATGATATCTTGAAACGTGGTTTGAGTCCAAAATAAACCCATCTACCCACTATTTTTCCCCAGTAAACCACCACTTCGCTAGTTTCCATCAAATCGGTGTGTGTCGTGAAAATCGCGTGAAAACTGACCTCAGCTGTTGGCTGGTTTTTGCGTTCGCATGTTTATTGGACAGCAATTTATTATTTCTCTGCTGGTATAAACAGCGAGAGGACCGGAAAAGTGGTCCCCCGCGGCTTAGCAACACGACACCGACCGGCGCGGCGTCGCTACGGCGAGGACATGATCGAACGAAAACAAAAAAAAATAACAGAGCAGGAAGTGGCTCGGAATTTCGACTGGCGCCGTGAAAATGATGGATAAATACAGAATCAAAATGGAAATGGATCAGCTTGCGATGGGGATATTTATTTGCTCTTATGGTTTGGATGAAAAAATAGGTGTGGTACAAATGGACATGGTATGAGGAGATTGATCTAAAATAAATATTTATTTTACAAGTTTTATCCTAATTTTCCTTACCACAGTGTTGTTATCACAAAATATTCATACCAAATTATCTTTATAAGTAGCTACTAACTGTATTATTTTATTTTGTCTATTTTCAGGTATGTTATTACAACCAAATTTCTGGAGGAATTCGGACCTTTTCGGTGCGACGGCCGGTGAATATAAAGCAAATTTCTAATTGTTCTCTTGTTTTATTGAAGTTAGACGTAGCTAACTAAAAGTACTAAAAGTAGCTAAAAACTAAAAAAAAAAAAAAACATTTCACCCCTGAACACTTTTTGGTTTCCAGTTGGGTCTCATATCAACCATGTAAAACATCAGCTCGATCAGATAAACTATATTATAGCGCCAACCATAATAAGTTTTTATATGATTTCCCAAGTTTAAGTTTTGTTCGGCTCTATAAGAGATCTTCATGACCAATTTTATAAAACTGATTTATACATCAAATCCTCTTGATAACCTCTTTAAGAGCATCTTCTGGCTAAGTGGACCACTCTTGAAGAGGTTTTGCAAACCACAATAAGAGTAGCAATAAAACTGCTTTAAAACCATTCTCGAAAAGAGGTTATGATGATTGTTGCTGTGTTTTTTTTTTTCAACAAAAACTATGACAGCTCAAGATGCAGAGAAGCTTCTTTGATGGCACGTAGAGTTCAGGAAGATACATCATTCGTAAGTAGAAAGCGATCATTTCAAAGTAATATTTTAGTAGTTATTGTGCGCATTCAATTTCACCGAGAATATTGGGGTTGCAGAAACATAAAATTAATGCGCTTCGAAAATGGTGAATATTATCATCTTGGAATGAAATAAATCAATTTGTTAATTTAGTATAACCATCTCGAATCGCAAGAAAACTCAACTGTGAGAGTTTATTTATGTGAGCCTGTTATGGAAATGGCGGAAAACTATTAATTCATTGCTTATTTGAGCAAAATTAACTATTTTCCATTCACGTCATCTCTCTCTCTCTCTCTTCTTGGCGTAACGTCCTCATTGGGACAAAGCCTGCTTCTCAGCTTAGTATTCTATGAGCAATTCAACAGTTATTAACTGAGAGCTTCCTTTGCCAATGACCATTTTGCATGCGTATATCGTGTGGCAGGCACGAAGATACTCTATGCCCAAGGAAGTCAAGGAAATTTCCTTTACGAAAAGATCCTGGACCGATCGGGAATCGAACCCGTCACCCTCAGCATGGTCATGCTGAATACCCGTGCGTTTACCGCCTCGGCTATATGGGCGCTTCCATTCACGTCATCTAATTCTCCAATATGGCGACGACCATAGCGAAAATAAAACGAAAGCAAGCTTACTTTTATGATGACCGCAATAAACCTAGCAATATCGTAGTTTCTGCTTTTCCACCAGCAGATGTCGTTACTAATCGCACGGATCGCCATCTGTTGAGAGTTTGAACAGTTCTATTGTGGTAATAATGAATGCCTGATGGTTTACATATCGGAGAGTTTTGTTTACTCTTAAAATCGGACTTTATGAATATTATCAAGTGTACTATAAAACATTTTCAGACACGAATGCCACTTAAGTGGTAATGTGTCTTAAATATATAGTAATAATAATAATATAAAACATTTCATCAATGGTTTTCATAAAAGTAGTCATAAAACTGTGAGTTTTAATTATTGCTGTAATAAAACCCTGATAAATATCAAACAAAACCAATCAGCAATAGAATTATTACTTGGGTTACTCTGGGGAAAATTACCTTTTCAAAGACAATCGCCACAGGTTGCCTCTTAGCCCCTAAGAGTAAATCGAATTTATTTACATATCGGAGAGTTTTGTTTACTCCTAAAATCTGACTTTATGGATATTATCAAGTGTACTATAAAACATTTCATCAATGGTTTTCATAAAAGTAGTCATAAAACTGAGTTTTAATTATTGCTGTAATAAAATCCTGATAAAAACAAAACCAATCAGCAATAGAATTGTTACTTGGGTTACTATGGGGTTGCCCCTTAGCCCCTAAAAGTAAATCGAATTTGGGAGTTTTATGAGGAACCATTGTTTCGAGGACCGCAAATCGATTTGATCGATCGATTGATCAAGGGGTGACTTCTGGAGAGTTTTCTAAGAAAAAATATAATTTCGCCTACAACATTCTCGAATTTCCTGCAATTTCTCGAGTCAATAATGGAAGATTTGGTAATAGCATCGTCATCTTTTGTTCAATTTCAATTCTTCTAAGCTAACTTAACTAAGCTTAACTTAGCTTAGACTGACTGTACCACTGCGACGGTTGCTTCTCCTTGATTCAGGATGTCTACTACCTGAAAAAAAAACTGGAAAACTGGGAATCCTGAGGGAATTTTATCAACAGGAAAATATTTGGAATACTCGGGGAATATCTCGAATAATCAGGGAAATTTTACACCGATAAAAATAAAACATTGGTTGGTATGAACTACAGGGGATAGACAAAATGATCGGGACAGGCAAAATTTTCACTTTTCAAAAAATGTTCAACTAGCTGTAACTTTTCGAAAAGCTCATCAAATATTCTCAAATTTTCACTGTAAGTTAATCAACTAATTGTGTATCAGTGGTCAAACTTTGAGCTAAAATCGAGCTATTCTACACGAAGTTATAAAGATTCTAGAAAATGGTATAATTCTCCGATAGACAACTTTGAACTGTTATATCTCCGGATTCAATGAACCGAACGCAATGAAATTTTGACCATTTATGACTTATATAATGAGCTCCGAAAGTCGTTTGACACAACTTTAAATCATTAACAAGAGAAAAAGTTATAGCGGATTCCGCTATTCCTTCCAGTGTTTCTCATGAGCTCTCTTTTTATGGATTTCTACAGGAGTTTCAACTGGAATATTTCCCAATGGTACTTGCGGAATTTTTTCAAGTTTCATCTGAAATTACTCTCGGAGTTTCTTCCAGTACTTCTATCAAACGACTCCTTCCAGCGTCAGCCTTGGGATGTCTCAGATAGTTGTTTTGAATTTACTCTGGACTTTCTCCTATTTTCTAAGTGCCTCTTGGGATTTCTGCAGTAGTTCTTGATGATGTTTCTCATGGAGTCCTTCCTGTGATTTCTTTCAGAGCTTTTCCGGGCTTTTCCTCATAGTTGTTCATCGCATTTCTTGCAATGATCCACATAAGATTATTTCCACAGACTTTCTCAAAATCTCTACCGGAAATCGTTCCAAACTTCAGGATGCTTATTCTTGGGATTTCTCTTCGGAATGTTGGCTTTGCAGTCTTTTGGGGAATCGAAAACACTAGTTTATGATTTTTCCCGACGTTTCGGGAAAAATCATAAACTAGTGTTTTCGATTCCCCAAAAGACTGCAAAGCCAACATTCCGAAGCAAAATCATCCCAGTCGCATCCCAACCAAGCTTGGGATTTCTTTAAAAGTTTTTCCAGGAGTTCTTGCAGGGATTTTGTCAGGATTTTTCTTGGAATATCTTCTGGGATAATTTACAAAATTCCTTGTAAGAAATTCCCGGAGAAATATCACAAGGAATTCAGGTGAAATCTAGCGAGGAACCCCACAAAAATCTATTCAAGAACTCGAGAGGTTGTTTGGAAAAAATCCTGAGAAAACTGGTACATCTCGGAAAATAAAATCTGGAATTAATCCTGGCAGGAAATTCAAGCAAGAACCCTAAAAACATCTCAGAGAAATCCTAGGAGGAACTGCGAGTGAAATTCTGAGAGAATATCACAGAAAAACATCGGGAAGCTCTTCTGCAAGAACCTTGAAAAAAAAAACCTGAGAGAAACTGTTGGAAAGCTATCCCGGAAAACCACTTAGCGAAATTGCTGAAGGAGGGTTGCGAACCTATGTTTCGAAATGATTTCCCGAAGGAATCCATCGAGAAATTTGGGTAAACCACCGAAAAACATCCAAGCAGAACACCGTGATAGCATCTGTATAATTTTTGAAAAATATACAAATTTTACTAAAACTTGGGGTTATTTTTAAATTATAAATTTTCTAAATGCCCCCAGTGCCTTATGCTCATAAGATCTCACATCCTACCCTACTAGCAAATACCCCATCCGTGCTGGTTGTGGAGACTCAGAATGCTCTCGGTCTTCAGTAGCAACAACCATTATTCTAACATTCCTTTCCCTTCCCAACTAACTGTAAGGACTTGGTCGGTATTGGCTTTGGTCCGAAATGTATGAGCTGCTTAAACTGCACTTTGAGAGTAAGTGGTGTGTCCCAGCATCTCATTCAGTTGGATCTCAGTGCAATTCATCAGTTCAGAATAATCACTAGGGTGTCTACTCAGACTCGACTGTCGAGTCAAGTACAAGACACTGAAGACGACCTTACAGTTCAGGTCGAATTACGTATCTGTCAAAGGATGCAAATTCTTAGTGGAATTCAAAGGAACAGTACTTAACCCGATTTTCTTTTTATTTACATAAGCCCAGGTTAATCATCATCAAAAAAATGAGAAAAAATTAGGGTCGCCTATTTTCCCGAAAACTCAGGTGGAAATTCTTTGTTTTCCACTGACACTACTTGCTTTGAAAAATTATAACTCAAGAACAAAGCATCATAGGAGCAAAGTTTTTTTAGAAAATGAAACCAAATTTTCTCAGAAATCCAAAAAAATAAACTGAAAACAGTTTTCCACAAAATTTGCTTTCATTTTCTAAAAAAAAAACTTTGTTTCTACGATGCTTCGTTCTTGAGTTATGATTTTTCAAAGAAATAGCTTATATGGCACATTTCGACATTTTTGAACAGAATTGGCCATAACCCAAAAACGAAAAATAAAGTGCATTCCAAAAATTTCAGCCATTAAAGCTTATGGAATAACCTTCTCAATTTTTTTTATATTTTTTACGAGTTCGAGCATTGTTTTCCGGCTTTTCTTTACGAATTTTCTCAACTGTGGATTATTTTGTGGAAAACTTTTTCCAGCTCATATTTTTTTGGATTTCTGAGAAAATTTTCTTTCATTTCCTAAAAAAAACATTGTTTCTATGATCTATCAAGGGAAAACAAAGAATTTCCACCTGAGTTTTCCGGGAAAATATGCGACCCTGAATTTTTATGATTTTTTTTTGTTCATATATTCATGAGCCCAACCAGTGGAAAAAATTTCATGAAAATCTGAGACCCTCCGGCCCAATTTATACCATGATAAAAAAAATGCCCTTCTATCACAATAAATAACTATTTCATCCGAAAATGAACTTTTTTTAACTCATTCATGTTCAGAATAGCTACATAATATGGCTACCAAGGTTTCACAAAAATGTTAAATCAGTAAATTTACGGGAAATCCTTGTGGCAATCGATTGTTTAGTAGTAATGATTTCAGCTAAGTGAGTGATTTCAGACACGTTCCAGGGGCCTTCAAAGGGTTTCAAAGGCGTTAACGGGAGTTTCATGAACGTTCCATACGATCTAGATGGTTTTCCTTGGGGTTTCAGGATGTTTTAGATGCCTCCCAGGGGTGTTTCACGGGCGTTCCAGAGGGTCCAGAGGGTTTCATGGATGCTCCAGAGACTCCAGGTTATCCCAGAAGTGTTCAAGGGTTCCAGGAGCGTTCCATGGTGTTATACACGTGAATAAACTCGTTCTGATAAACGTGAACAAACAAACGCAAATATGAGAACAAGCAAATATACACCGTGAACTGGAACTAGTTCCAGCTGTCAATATGGGCATTCTAGAAATCGTGACATCGAGTTCACGGTGTACATTTCTTATTGTTGTTATTGTTTCTATGCATAGTTCCCGTTTGTTCCCGTTGCCGTGACTGAGAGTTCACATATTTCGGAACGGATTTTTTTTTCGTGTATAGGGATGTTTTAGAGTGTTCCACCGGGTGTCAGGCAGTTTCATGAGCGTTTCAGGGGTTCCTAAGGAGTTGGGGGCGTTCCATGGAGTTTTACGAGTGTTCTAGAGACTTTCAGGAAGTACCAGGGTTGTTTCAGGGGTTTCAGGGATTTCAGGGGCCTTTAGGGCGTTCAATGGGGTTTCAGGGACGCTCCAGCGGGTGTTCCAGCGGGTTCCAGTGGGTTTCAAGGGGTTTCGGGATCCGAGCAGAGGAGAATAGCAAGTTAATAACTACGAAATCACATAACCTGTTTTTATATCTTGTTTTGTTATTATTAAATTATCAAGGCATAGCTTTTCCATAACAAATTATGTTGGACAATCTCATTTTGTTATAATCAAGCTATTGATATAAATTAACTTAATTACATTTAAATAACATGTTTTGTTGAAGTACAAGTTTAGTTATTTTTGTACTATTGATCAACTTATCAGCAATAGCATAACAGTAACAAGTTTTGAAATCATAGCAACAATTCGACAATTATGACCTGTCCCTTTGTGTTGTTCCATTTTTGTATTCAGTCAAAAAGGAAATTCCTGAACGACTGCTTTTAAGAATTCCTTAAATAATTTTCGGATAGTTTGAAAGTTCTGGAGGAACCTTTCGATAAATCCCTGGCGAAGTCTTCAAAATAACTACTGGCGCAATTTTCTTAGAAATTCTGAAATTAATTCTTCTGAGTAATTATTAGGATTCTTGGCAGAATCTTTTGAAAAACTCCTAGAGAATCCTTCGGAAAAACTCATGATGAAATCCTCATAGAAATTTTCAGAAAAATCTTAAGATGAACTTCAGGACTAATGATCACAGGAAATTCTGAAGAAACCCTTGAAGGGATTCTATGCAGAATTCTGGAGGAATTTCTAGAGGAGTCTTTGAAAATCCATGGAAGATTCCGTCAAAGAACTCTCGGAGAAATTTCTGGAAGATTTTTGGAGTCATTTATGGAAAAGTTTATGACCAACTCTGTCGACAAATTTTTGGAAGAATTTTATGACAAAGTCATTTCATAAACATAAAAGGAGTTTTTGACGGAATTCTTAGAGAAATAAATAGAGGAATTTCAGAAAAACAAATTGCAAAAATTTCTGGTGAAAGTCCTGTACTGCCGTGAATCGCATATCTGTCAAATTTGCATAGGAAATCCAGCAAAGATGGGACTGATATGCGATTCACGGCAGTACAGGACTTTCACCAGAAATTTTTGCAATTTGTTTTTCTGAAATTTTTCACGGTAGTGTAGTAATCATTAGAGGAAGTTCAGGAGAGCAAAATTTTTGCAGGAATTCTTGTAGAATCCAGGATGAATAATCGACATAATTCTTGAATCCAGGAAAAAATCGGAGGAATTAAAATAATCTTTCCAGAAAAATTGTAATAATCTGGGCAATATTTCCAATATCCCAAAAAATTTCTACAAAACCGTTGAGCATTCTAAAAATTCTTCAGTTTCTATGCTGAAAAAAAAACAAAGGTCACCCGTGCTCCAAAAACAATTAAAGTATAACAGTTTATAAATTACAGGTGGAAATCGAAGCTCGTCGTATTTGATAATATAGAAATTACTCAAGTTCGATTATCTTGCGACTTCAAATCTTTTAGAATGAAATAAAAGTTGAATATAGTATTTTTCGATCATTCGAAAATATTTCTAACGTCAGAGTGATGAACCTCATGTTATTGGCGGGTTTGTGAGACAAAGCGAATAATTTTATATAAGTATTATAACTGATTTAGTAACGAGTTTGATATCATAGCAAATTCTGCTTTCGGATTATTATCAATAACATATTAATATCAAAATTTGTTATTGAAATACTTTTCGAATCCACTGTTATTAAGTTGTTATTGAAACTAACAAAACAAGTTATTGAAATGGTTTTCCAAGAACATTTTTTTGTTATGGAATTTGTTATTTTGCCGCTTATGACTGACAAATTTATAACACAATATGTTATGGTAATAACTTAAAAATAATCGATTTTATTATTCAGTTATTTTGCCCAAATAACACAGCTCCTTATGCTGTTGTTATTCCCTTCTGCTCGGGAAGGAGTTGCAGGTGTGTTCCAGGAGATATCAGAGAGTTTCAGGGATGTTTCAGTGTGTATCAGCGGGTTTCGGGAGATTTCAGGAGCGTTCCAAACGTTTTAAAGGGCTTGAAGGTTGTTCCAGTTCAAAGGGTATTCTTGGGAGTTTCAGGGGGTCTCAGGAGCGTTCCAGGTGTGTTCCAGGTTGTTTCATGGCCCTATATGCCCCCCATGACATTCAGGGGATTTCAGGAGCGTTTCAAGAGTTTTCAAGTGGTTTCAGGAGCGTTCCAGGAAATTCCAGGGATGTTCCAGAGGATTTCAGGGGGCCCTATAGGTGTTCAATGGGGTTTCAAGGACGCTTGAGGGTATTCCAGCGGGTTTCAAGGGGTTTCAACAGCGTTTAAGATGTTGTATGGGGTCTCAAGAGCATTCCAGAGGATATGCCCCTAATATTACCTGGAACCATGGAACACCTTGAAAATTATCTCTAAAAACGTGAAGCTTCCTTATAAGTCAAGAAAATCACGAAAAAGTAATCGAATCCCGATCGAAAAGTAAAATAATAAGAAATACAAAAACCAAAAACAATGTGGGTAGTATACGCCAAAACTGATTAAACAGCTCCCAGTAAAACAGATTTCGACTTTCGACCCCGGCGGTTCTGTCATGCCCATATAGCCGAGGCGGTAAACGCACGGGTATTCAGCATGACCATGCTGAAGGTGACGGGTTCGGTCCAGGATCTTTTCGTAAAGGAAATTTCCTTGACTTCCTTGGGCATAGAGTATCTTCGTGCCTGCCACACGATATACGCATGCAAAATGGTCATTGGCAGAGGAAGCTCTCAGTAAATAACTGTGGAAGTGCTCATTGAACACTAAGCTGAGAAGCAGGCTCTGTCCCAGTGAGGACGTTACGCCAAGAAGAAGAAGAAGGTACTGTCATGCCGTCGCCGCCTCGATAAGTCGGTGCATAAATTACCGAGCTTTCGTGAAAGTGCAAACATTTATTTTGCCTTTATTTTTGGGCGTACACAAAAACAGGGACTGCTGCCACATTACTGCGGCCAAGTTAACATTTTCTTTTTCTTGCTGATGCAAACAACAACCCGACCCCTGTCTGTCTGAGCTCTGAGCTGAATGTAGCGTTCCGCTACATTGTTATTTTTGATGCTTCGATGAGGAGCTGATAGGATGATTATGGATCGGTGCTTGGAGTAACTTACGTGTTAATCAGTTATTGCTATATAAACCTCCGAGAGCGTTTGTTTACACTTGTTGGTTCATCGCCAGATCAATCATATTCGCTCACTATGGTGATCTCATTGCAAATAATGAAGTGTGTGTGTGCGTGTGGCAAACATCTAACATATTGAGGAAACGTGATTTCATTTTCAGAGGTGATAACTCATTAGTTTATCAATCTTTAGGATTTGTTTGAAATCCAATCATGTTTCTGTTTCAAATCCGGATTGAGAATAGATGCATGTGTTTGGAATGATTTGTAATTGCTCACGACTAATTGGCACCTTCAGTGTGTATGTTTTGATAATCTTCTATTTTAAGACCTTCCCTTGGAGTTTCTAACATTTTCTAAAATTTATTCTAGAGAGATTCTGAATCGATTTTTTTCCGATTTTTGAAAAGAATTTTTAAAGGCCTTCCTGCTGAATTTCCAGCAGATTGTTTTGTGCAGGTTCCTGAACAATAAAGAGTAGTTTCTTAAAATCCTCCGGTTGAATCCGTTAAAGAATTCCTGTAAAGCTTACTGTTGAACTCTGTGAAAATTTTAATTCTAACACCCCGTGGGGCTGATAGGGACTTGGGAACAATTTCTTGAACCATTTTATATAGATTTCAAGACAATTTCAATGAGAAATTTTAGATAGTTACGTTAAAAAATTTCCAGACAGATTTTTGAGAAACTTTTTTAGATCTAGATTTTTTTAGAAAACGAAAATTTATCGAGGTTCATTACAATCTATTATTAGAAATTTTCTGAAAATGAATAATCCAAAAATTAAGAACTTTCTGTCCAAATTGCACACAAGTTTTATAAAATGATTTTCTCTGCTCAGAGAAAAATAACGAGATAAATTTCGTAGAATATAGTGAAAAAAAATGTGAAACTAAAGTTTTTTTTTCGAAAATCTAAAATGTTGAAGAAATCTTAGAAGTTTCTTTTCGGCAAAAGTTTTCGTAGGTATTGCTGGATGAATTCTGATGGTTGTCCAGAAGAATCTCTGGGAGTCTCAAGAAATATTCTTTCCAAACTTTGACGACTAATTATTGACTTGCATCCGTTAGTTTCAAGCTACATTTTCAGAATTCAATTTATTGTTCTAGCAATTTATATTCCTCAAATGAGTGAAAGATCTAGAATGCAACCAAAAAGAAACAAAATGATCATCGCCTGTAAAATCCTCTTCTCTTCATGATTAATAGTCTGTCATTATTCTTCATGTGAGGTCTTACAACAAAAAAGTAAATAAAAATAAACCACACCCATCTCAGTCCTCCTCCTCTCAATCATCAGGAGACGGAGAGACACGTTCCGAAGAATCGCACTACGAAAACAACAAAATCGCTTTCGACGGAATCATCCGCGGAAAAATGCGAAGCAATAATAATGTCGCACTTGTCGCGAAGGAATTCCAATTCTCCGTCCACTGTCGGCGCCGGCGGCGGTGGTGGTGTGACATTACAAATATAAAATGATGCCCCCAAAAAGCCAACAAAAAAAACATGGTAAGCAAAATAAAGAAAACGGACCGTGGATTAAAACTGAGCGAAGCGACGACGATGAGCTGTGATGGGGCGAAGGCCTTGATTTGAATGAAAGCAATAACAAGGGTGACGAAATAAAGAGGTACAGTACAGAGGGGCACATTCTTGAAGAAATTTATGGAAAAATCTATAATATTGAAAATTTAAATAAATGGAACGAGCTCACCATGGATTTGTGACGTATATTCCAACATACTGTGTTTGTGCATGCACTTTCTTGTATCATATTTTTTTTTGTCCGAGAATAAGTTTTAAACTGTGTGTTAAGCACATTAACATTTTAAAATCATCAATTTTTTTGGTTCCGGGTCATTTGGCCGAACGCCATTTGGCCGAATGCCGTTTGGCCAAACGCCATTTGGCCGAAAGGGTCATTTGGCCGAATGCCATTTGGCCGAATGCCGTTTGGCCGAAAAATGAATGATGAACTTAGGTGACCATGCCCCCGTTCCCAGCCTCAGTATAACTTGAAAGAACAGCCTATGAGTCAAAGAAGGAAACATCTCTGATAAAATATAGGCAGTTTTAACGCCAACTAAGCACTGAATATCAAAACTAGAAAGAATAGCCTATTATTAAAAGAAGGAAATATTTCTGATGATCATATTGGGAATAAGAATGTCGAAGACTTCTTCTGAATTCTTTTGATCACGATTCGGCCAAACGGCATTCGGCCAAATGACCCATTCGGCCAGATGGCATTCGGCCAAATGGCGTTCGGCCAAACGGCATTCGGCCAAACGGCGTTCGGCCAAATGGCCGGACACCAATTTTTTTTTATAATTTTCTATGATACTCGTGGAAGAACAGAGTCCGACATTCTGAATTTATTTAAAACCCAATTCACACATCACTCTAGGTGATTTCGATTCGAATCGGCATTCCGATCCGGACCGCGTATGGTGGATGGCCGCCGACGACGTGAGAAGTTTATTAAAAACGAAAATCTGCTCTCATTTTTTTTTTGTTTGTATTGCCAAAGGTGCCGGCCGAGCAGCACAAAAATAATATATACCAAAACAGACCTGTTTGTAAACACGGTTCACCATAGTGTCAGTCGCCGGTGTGAGTTTTGTACGAATGTGCTTACGGATTTTTTTTTCGCCTGAATCGAGAAAGTCCGACAAATATTTGCATCTCTAGTTTTGAGTATGAATCGCTGCCAAATGCTTCTTCCACACCGTTCGTCGTTAGTTAGTCATCGCTCGGTTTTTGTTGGGATAGCGTGTTTGCTGCGGGATTATTTTGTTTTATACATGTTTTCGCGATCATCGTGATTGCGATGAATAAGAAGTAAATTATCAACATGGGTGCACGTACGAGATAAAGGAAAATTGATCAATTCACCTTTTTCTGTAAGTGTGGAATGACGTTTGATCCTTCTTTTGAGTGAATAAAATTTGAAAGACCTACTGTTGCTTTATTTTGGTTGGTTTCTGAAATGTGTCATTTTTTGTATTCTTTTAAATTGAGTAATAAGGCTAATACA
This sequence comes from Aedes albopictus, assembly GCF_035046485.1. Lineage (NCBI taxonomy): Eukaryota > Metazoa > Arthropoda > Insecta > Diptera > Culicidae > Aedes > Aedes albopictus. Next base: position 243,380,686 of record NC_085137.1, on the reverse strand, counting down.
AATTTCGATTTTCTCTTATGTCACCGCCCCCTCGGAAAATTTTGGTCGGAATTCAACATTTTGAGGGGGGCACAAATAAAATGTTCAAGAAAATCAACAAATTTAAGGTGTAATTCGAGTTCCACAGAAACTTTCTTAATAAATCCGATGAGTTTATCTATGTTGCCTAATTGTTTGGATATTTTTCCATCGAATACATTTATTATTTATCATCCTCCCCCTTAACGAGTCAACGAGCGCTGTGACAAAAGAAGAAAATGAGATTTGTTCCTGCCTAATCTTATTGATAAAGTTCATGTTAGTGAGCCAAGTAACATTTTTATGGCAAATACATTCGTGCAGGTTCTTAGAACCTCCATAAAACCAAAATAAAAATACAGTGGTTTTATGACGGTTTGCAAAACGTCTGCAAGACACATTAGGCTTTAAATTTTTACTTGGGATATAATTTCAAAAAAATGGTTTGAGTTATGACGATCCAAAAATACAATTATACAATGAACAATCAAGTTTTAAAGAGGTTTTATCAAAGTCCATTGTATTCTAACGATTGGAAGACTTATTGTTGCATTATCGTAGCTTTTGAAAGGCACTCGTTGTAAGTATTCTGTAAAACTCAGAATTTAAATAATTTCAAACATGAACTAATTTCATAGAGATTAGTAGAGCTTAATCATAGATTTCGTGACCTTTCCCGGGTGAAGTCGTCATAAAAAAAAACAGTCTCAGCCGAACCGACGATAACCTTTACCGTTGCGGCCGCCGCCGGCTTCGGTTCAACACTACTGGTGGTGATTGGCTGGCGTGTATATTTTTACGCACGAGATGCCTAAATCCAAAATCAAGGTTAATGCGATATTAATTGAGGTTTTGTTTCGCGGTGTTTTTTTATTTTGCTTCTTTCATTGTGTTGAGATTATTTTTGCCAATCTCGTACATTGTGTACGGTGGTGGTGCGGCACCGGTAAAGGTTACCACAGTAGCTCTCTCGGCAAGGTTTTGTGAGGTGAATTGGAAGGATCAACGACCTGGTTGGTGCTTTTTTTGTTAGGCTTTTTATTATGGAGTTTGAATTTAGGTGGATGTTTGGCCGAATATTTTCTGGGTAAATTGAATGTTCTAACTAAAACAAATCTGAGCACAAGTTTTCCCTATTTCTTGTACAATAATGCTTCATATCAAGAATCGTCGGACTTGGAAAACAATTTAGATAATTCAGAATTCTTAGACTTAGAATAGACTAGATATTTCGAATATAAAAAATGTAAGTTTGCTCAACCCTCCTTCAGCATTTGGATCATTTTTGAACCCAACTGTACACTACGTCAGCGAGCTGCTGGAAACATGATGCGTTAGGAAGGCTTAGTGTTAACCCTTTGGAGTCGAATGGGTTATTTATAATATTTTGTATGTTCTTGGTACTTCAAGACTGTTCTGACATACTACTTCTACAGTAGTTTTCTTAGTTTATTTTAGTAACAATCAATAACACTGAACAATCAGCTAAAATTCGTTAATCTCTTGAGCACTTTTATGCCATTCAGAGGCATCATTAGGATACTCCAGGTCATCCAAACTAACTTGGAGTTTAGAATTTTCTGTACTAGTAACAGTAATCATATTAACTATACAAGATAACGTTGCTTAATCAACTATTGTTACTGAACATACTTCAAAAATTATAAATTGTATTATAAACTTTTGTGACATTCACGGTCGTATAAACTGCCCTAGTAGTAGTCCTTGACATCTACATCCCTTTTTTTTCGCTTTAAGCTGAAACACCACATGTCCGTTTATAGTATAAGATTCCCTTGAACAATTGAGAAATGGTTTTGGGATAATCCAGAGCTACCTTATTGCTCCGAAGAGCAGATCTTCAGATGTTCACTTGTAACAATAGTTATATCCACAACACAAAGTAATGCTGCAAAATCAGGGTCGTCCAAACTGTCCTGCAGATAAGTTCTTGATATCTTAAACCCTTATTATAGTTCCTTTTCTTATGGACCAAAACGTCATATATACAGCCCCTCTGGTGTTGTACCATACACTTGTAATCTTTTTAAACAACAACAACGCCAAACGTAATTATATATTTTTGGAATATCCTGTGTCATCCAAACTATTATGGAGCTTAGTTTTTGAAATCTACCGCCATAACATAAGTTTCCTTAAAATAAAACCTACCGCCATACAATTAGTTTCCTTCGATATCGTCACACAACCGCATAGTTTACATGATCTTCTGTAAAACTCAAGCCATTCCAAGATTCCTTTGGATCCAGCTCATCGAATTTTTCATGGAGTTCAGAACTTCATGTCTACACTTGTGACTAGTTCATTTACAATTTCGGATTTTGGCTTAGACAGTTTTTGGTTTTAGCGATGATTGTTTTTTTTTTTATCTTCACCGATGCCCTGAAGAAGGTCCGATCCGAGGACCAAAACGTCGGAGAAGATAGTTTTAAAAAAATCAACGTTAAAACCAAAGACTGTCTAAGCCAAAATCCGAATTTGAAAATACTGCAAACAGTCATTACACACAAACTTGTGACTAGTGTATTTCTGTTGCTCTGATTAATGTTACATAATCATCCATGTTTACTGAATGTGTGGTATAATACCATATAACTGCCCTAGAAATCTACAGCCATAGCAATAACCGAATTTGCTATGAATAATAACATTTCACAACCCACTAGGCTTCTCGGACCTCTTGAATTCTTAAGAGAATATCCAAGATAACTTTGAGATACAGGTGGTGGCCAAAATGTTTAGGATAGGCAACTTTTTTTTTCTCACAAAAAAGTTCAAAACGCTGTAACTTTCCATAGAGTGCATCAACCATTCTCAAATTTTGACTGTTTGTTAACCTACTATATGTGCATTATTGGTACAATTTTGACCTCGATTGGTTAATCTTTCGCGAAGCGAGAATAGTTCTTGTAAAACACTATTTTTTAGACAACTTATTTTTGAACTGTCATATCTCGGAAACAAGTGAACCGAATTTAATGAACTTTTGAACGTTTATCAACAATACATTGATGCTTCTCATGTCAATAAAACATAGGTACTTTTTGAACGTTGAAAAAAGTTATCATGGATTGAAACTTTTTGGATCTTTCTTGAAAAAATGTAATTTTTTTACATCAATGTCATTAAATTTTAGTGTTGATATCCAAAGATTTTCTGCTTCTGTTCTCAAGATATCTCTGATAAGATGTATTAGAGCCTATTTGGATTGAAAGAATGACACATTTAGTAATTTTTGTATGATATTGTAAATTTGACTTATTTTCCTCTATATGGGTGAAAATGTCAAACCGGTATAACTTTATTCATCGTGAGAAAATATTACATTTTATAGTGTCGTATTAAGTATCGATATATTGTTGATAAACGCTAAAAATTTCATTCAATTCGGTTCACTGGTTTCCGAAATATGGCAGTTCAAAAATTAGTTGTCTAAAAATAATGTTTTACCGGAACAATTCTAACTTCGCGAAAGAGTAACCAATCGAGCTCAAATTTGTACCAATCATGCACATATAGTAGGTGAACAAGCAGTCAAAATTTGAGAATTTTTGATGCACTCTATGAGAAGTTAGCATGTTGAACATTTTTGTGAGAGAAAAAAAAATTGCCTATCCCAAACATTTTCGCCATCCCCTGTATTTCAGGACTATTAAACTTCCCTTTATCTAAACAATTCAAGTCCAAGCTTGTATAAATTATATTTTCCGCTCCACAGAGAAGCCTTCTATAATCAATCATGATCACCACATATTTTGAAGATCAAAAGACGTTGCCATACATTGTTTGAGGTATCCAAAGTGTCCTAGAGCTCAGACTTCTGAAATTCATTGTTCTGTTACAACAGAAGTTTTTATGGTAAAAACTTGAATACTTCTTGTTTCATGAAACTCACACAACCACTTTATTTCATGATGATTAATTTGATGTGTTAGTCCCCTTTTAGATCATATGTCCTGATTTCTTTAATGATTTACAATGTTTAAAATATTCGCATGGGTTTCTACATCTCAGAATTTTGAAAAATGAAAATATTATCATCAGGGCTTTCTAGTTCTGAAACCAGGAACAGCTTCTAGTCTAGAGGTTTCTGAAGCTGTAGGAATTTATGTAAATATTTCATAATGTTACTTGAGTTTTCAGGAGATACAATCCCTACGATTGTAACTCAAAATACAAAAAAAAGGTAATTGTAACGGCTGTAGAGCCCATGTTCTGAATTGCAAGACGTTTTGGAAAATCATGAATATCTTTAAATTATCTTAGAATCTCTGTCGATATGCTTGTGACATCGTTAATCGTGTAACATAACTCTATGTAACAAAAAAAAAGAAGATCTAGTCACTGTAGATCCTATATTCTAAACTTAAGAAAAGTTTGGACGACGTATTTAGAACATTCCAACTAACCTTAAAATAATTTGCTAATCTTTCCATAGATTCATTTGACGTGGTAGATTACATATCGTAGCTTTGTGTGATGAATAAAATTACGATTGTGCCCGTAGACTGCACGATGTAAGCTCAAAGACAGTTTGGATGATCTACCAAATCCAAAAAAATATTCTTTATTATATTTTGTACGTTTAATGTTTTCGATCTTCAACAATAAAGAAATAGATAAAAACAACTGGAAAATAACTCTGTAAAAAAAAAAGCCGCAAAAAATTAATTAAGAAACACATTTCTACATCCTGAGATGTTCTAAGTCTTCCAATCCGTCCTTAAAATCTACGGCCGTAATAGTAGCAGATTTTATTTTAACACTACTATTACTCAATCAATTAAGACTCATGAATCTCCAGGATTGTCAAAGGTCATGTCATAAAGGTAGAACTTCAAGTCTATATTCATGGCTGTTATCATTTGCGCTACATTACGAAACCGAGGAGTTTCAGAAAGTCTTCAGAGGCGTTTCAATGCGTTCCACAGGGGCTTCAGGAGGTTTTAGAGAGCTTTTCTGGGGCTTTAAGCAGAGTTTCAGGGGGTTTGGAAGCGTTTCAAAGCATTTAGAAGCGTTTCAGTGAAAGTCTGAAGGATGGGGGTGGTTTCAGGAGCCTTCGGGGTATTGCAGAGGGGTTTCAAAAGATTTTAAGGACGCTTTAGAGGCGTTTTAGTGCGTTTCAACGTGTGTCACGAGGTCCAAGAAAAATTCACAAGTTAATCACAAGTTTAATCTTTTGGAGCCGGCTTGTTCGCTGCTGCTGTCGCAAAGAGCTTTTAGAAGGCTTCGCATGCCTTAAGGCGAACTATTTTCGGATCAGTCACTATAAAGTCCCTATTTTCAAGACGTTTCAACTAAAGTCACTTTTACAGCTGAAAAGTCACTATGTTCAACTATTCGTAGGGGTTATTTGCCATAAGGCGTCATTTATCATTCTGTTCGTTGACTGCACGAAGTATGCTCAGAATCAGTTTGGATGACTTTGCAAGTCCGACAAAAATATCCTTTACCATATTTTGTAATTACATAGTATGCTTACTAGTATAAAAATAAAGAAACACGTAAAAATAACTGAATAATAACGCTTGGCAATGATACAGGGGATACTCAAAATAACTGGGACAGGTAAAATTTTCACTTTTCAAAAAATGTTCAACTCGCTGTAACTTTTCGAAAAGGGCATCGAATATTCTCAAATTTTTACTGTAAATTCATCAACTAGTTGTGTATCAGTGGTTCAAATTTGGAAAGTTATAAAGATTCTAGAAAAAGGTATAATTATCCGATAGCCAACTTTGAGCTGTTTTATCTCCGGATTCAATTAACCGAATGTAATGAAATTTTGTTCATTTATGACTAATATAATAAACTTTGAAAAACAGTTGACTTAATTTGAAATTATTATTAAGAAAAAAAGTTATAGCGATTTTATTTATTCTATGTTTTTTTAGTAAATTTATCTATTTTTCATATGCATCCCATTACTTTTTCAATTTAATGCCGGCTATTTGGTGGCTTCCTTTTGAAACATAAATATATTCAAGTCAATTAGAGGGAATTTAAATGAACTATAACTACTATCTCGAACTATGAAACGATGACGAAGTTTTGGATAAATTGGTGTTATATTAGAAAAATTATCTAATCGTTATAATTTTCTTTCGTGTAAAGAATTTTATGCAATTCAGTATCATAATTTATATTTTATCTAACTCGTTTTGGTATCATAATGGCCAATTTTTTCGAACTGGTTCATTATGCAACTGAAATGAGTTGCATAATGAAAAATAGTTGTATAATGTTCATAATGCAACTCATTTGAGTTGCATTATGAATATTATGCAACTCAAATGAGTTGCATTATGAAAAAAATCATTGCATAAAATTTTGTATGGAACTCGTTGCAAAACTCGATTTTTTCAGCACTCTTCGTATTTATCCAACTCGGCAAGCCTCGTTGGATAAATGTACGACTCGTGCTGAAAAAAACAACTTTTTGCAACTCGTTACATAAATAACTATTAAGTTTGGTCAAATGTTTTTAATAGCTGATTATATAAGTCCTATATGATCAAAATTTAATTGCATTCGGTTCATTGAATCCGGAGATATAACAGCCCAAAGTTGGCTTGAGAATAATTATTCCTTTTTCTAGAACCTTTATAACTTCGTGTAGAATAGCCTGATCTTTTCCAAATTTTGACCACTGATACACAACTAGTCGATGAACTTACAGTAAAAATTTGAGAATATTTGATGCCCTTTTAGAAAAGTTACAGTAAATTGAACATTTTTTGAAAAGTGAAAATTTTACCTGTCCCAGTTATTTTGAGTATCCCCTGTAGGTCTCAGATAGTTCAACATGAAATAATTTTCTACATGCTGAGATGTCCTAAGTCGGTCAAACTGTCCTTGGGATCATTAGAGTCGTAACAGTAGAAGATTCATTATAACAATACATTTACCTATCCAACCCAGATTCCTGAATCTCAATGAGTCTTAAAGATTATAAAGGTAGAATTTCAAGTTTATATTCATGACATATCATATCATTTTCGCTACATTGAATATCGTGGAGTTTCAGGAGGATTTCAGAGGCGTTACAATGCTCCAGCGGCGTTTCAATGCTTCATGGGGTTTCAGAACAGCTTCTGTGGATTCCAAAGCGGTTTCAAGACATTTCAAAGCTTTTCAAATTGTTTCAATGGGGTGCGATGGTTTTAGGAGCCTTCAAAGGATTATAAGCAAGCTTTCAGGGGGTGTCAGGAGACCCTCCGAGATGCAGAGATTTCAAGGTGTTTCAGGGGGTTTTTGAGGCTTCACAGGCTTCCAAGGGAGTTTCATAAGTGTTTCAAGGCTTATCAAGGCGTTTCAGGACAATTCAGAGGGGCTTCTGGGGGTTTTGGAGGGCTTCATACTTATTGCGCTCATAGATTCGATGACCTTTACTCAAGGGAGTTCTTGGAAATCCTTAAGCTCACTACTTGATAGATCACAGCTACCTGAGAATGTGTGAGTATGAGCCTTAATCATAAAGCTCTTATGAACAACTAGTTACGTTCGTAGATCCGATGACCTATATTCAAAGGTGTCCTTGGCTATCCTCAAACAGCAATTGAACTCATCACTTGACAGACCATATTTGCATGAGGCTGTTTAAGCTGTTTCATAATGCTGCATTGATCGCGCTTAAGCAACCCGTAACCAACCGTACCTCTAAGACGCTGTCCATAAACTACGTAGATTCAATTTTGGCAATCTCAGACCCTCCCCTCCCCCTCGTAGACTTTCGTCCATACAAAATTTTCGAAATTTGTATGGACCGTAGACTTTGGCTAGAACCCCCCTCCTCCCCTCAGAGTCTACGTAGTTTGTGGACAGATCCTTTTCTTTATCTAGTTCATTTATTTGGGGCTAAATCGCGTATAACGCTTTGCGGAGCCGAAGACCTTTTTTCTACTTAATAGTATACGTTATACAGAGTAATAACTTTTTCATGATATATGTTAGTAATGGGTGGAAGCCAGGGTACTCGTGGCAGCTCGAGGTTAGAAGGTCACATTTTGAGGAATGGACAGGGTAAGGATTGGGTCAAAGGTTTCACTAAAGCTCATCCGGATGGCCAGGAGCAGCTTGGTAACAAAAAGAGGACAAAACAGAGAAAACAAAACTGGAGAAGAAAACACAAGCGAATTAAACCTTTATACCAGCAGAGCGAAGAAAGTCGAAAATACATCCCATATATGTGACATCGCGGGTCCCCAACACATCTCTCACAAGAACAAAGGGTTGTCTACCTCGGGCCTCAAGGGTATCCAAAAGTAGTGCCCTGGAGGCGTCATTATTCGGGCATTGCCAAACTACGTGGTCGATGTCATCATAACCGGAACCGCACTTAGTACAATCATTTCTCAACGCGAGGTTTATCCTGTGTAAATGCGCGTCTAGCGAGTAATGGTTAGACATAAGTCTTGACATCACGCGAATGAAATTGCGACATACATCCAAACCATACCACCACACTCACAAAGAAACATTAGGAATTATGGAATGTAACCACCGTCCCAGCTGGCCATCTCGCCAATCATTTTGCCAACTTTGAAGAGAACTCTGGCGAACAAAATGGAAGAATTCATCATGTGAAATTCTTCTATCATAGATCTCACCTTCCTGTGCGCCCACCTTTGCGAGAGAGTCCGCCTTCTTATTGCCATAAATTGAGCAACGCGAGGGGACCCATACAAAGGTAATCTTGTATGATCTTTCGACCAGTGCATACATGTGCTCTCTTATTTTTGTAAGAAAGTAAGATGCATGTTTTACAAGTTTCATCGACCGGAGTGCCTCAATAGAACTAAGGCTATCCGAGAAGATGAAGAAATGGTCTACCGGGCATGTTGGAAATCATCCCCTGTAGACAGATCCTAATTTTAAGCACTCCAACCGCTCTGAATGATATGCGAAGATTTTAAAACTGTCAATGGCGTGTGGCACAAGTCTGCGCCACTTTCAGCGCTATCACACAAATCAATGATAGCATCCAAGTGAAAGAGGCACTTCAAATATTTGCTGGATGGCAACTATGAAGATTCACCTAGAAACAGGATTTTCAAAGTATTGATGATACATTTGCTCACCCACTGTAAACCGAACAATCCACAGTGACTGTACGAGTTAAGGCGGGTAGTCATGATAGCGAATAGTTCATTTTAACACAGGTGACGTTATGACCTCCCAAATCCTCCCAAAACCAGCGAAGTCATATACAAAGGGATTCATATGTAAAAGTATTGCGTTTAGCCAAAAAGTTATATTTTCTTCAATCATGGAAAACACTGCGTAACAAATTGGCGCGTATGGCTTTGACAAAGGTTCACTTTGATCAGCGGGTTGCCTTGTTAGTAGGTGTAGCACGTTTCATAATTATTTTAATTCTAGTAAGATGTTGGGGACAATATGACCCAGACAAGCACGCTGAATGTGCACTACACCATCGTGGTGCAAGAAACCTAATATCTTAAGAAGGTTAATATACATACGTGTAATTTCTTCTTCTTCATCGTTGAATTTGCTTTACCATCACTAATAAACAAGTAATTTTCTTAACTGACACTTTCCGTCAAACTCTTTTCACTTTCACAATAGAAATAAACTTCGAAATGGCTACGCCCAGCAATTGTTTTGTAGGCCATATCCATCATACTTACCGTAAGGCAGCGCTTCGCTCGCAAGCCAACGCCATAATTGAATGTAGTAATCGAGTTAATTTTCTACATATGCTCAGGGCGCACCACCACTGGAAGGGTTTCTGTTTATGGACAGCAGATAAGTCGTAACTTAGAACTAGTTAGCTCGGTTTTAATTAATCAAGACTTTGAGCTAGCAGTAGCAGCAGTATGCTTGCGTTAGCGTGGTTCGGTTCGGTTCGGCTCGCTGCTGTCTGATGCAATGGAATTGTTTACGACCACTTTAGCTGATGCAAGCGCTTCTCTTTAGCAAATTTATGTTGTACTTTCTTACCGGTACCTATTGCTAGGAAATTGCTTCGGACGAGTTGTAAGACGATGAAGTGAACTCAATTAAAAGAAATTGAATTCCACGGAAAGAGACTTTATGCGTATGCGGTCTACTACATTGGTTTTGTTAACGTGACTGATGTTATCATAATAAATATATAAAAAAAAATAAAATAAAAAAATAAAAATAAATGAAACAAAAAGAAATAAAAAAACAAAAAATATATAAATAAAACAATAGAATCATATAACATATAATTAAGTTTAATAAACAAAATTATTGAAGTTTTCTGATTGAATGATAAATCATACCATAAACAATTTATTTCATCGGAATCGCTATGGAATGCTTAAAATGGTAGGTAATTGCGCGTTCTGTACTATTCATCAACCTGAAAAGCGTAATATTTCATCCTACGTCTAGCGTTACCTCCATCGAAAATGTCAACAATAACTTAAACTATGAAACAGATTAGTTGGTTCCCATTTTTCCTCCTCCAAATGGTCCTGACAAACGGCAATAGTCAACGGATTTAAAATGTCACGCTGCAAAATAAATTTTCCTATCCTCGTAAGTCGCACTACGCCCATCACACCGCCCCAGGATAATAAAAGTCAACACTATTATTCGACACACTTGAAGGCGACAAATTTCTTCTTTCTCTCTGTTCAAGTCGTGATTCGTGCGCGCAAAGGAATGAAAATATTTCCACCAGATCACGGTGACGACGTTTGCGTTGATGGTTGGATGGTGATGATGACTCGATTGTCGCCAAGCGAAGGGCACCACCATCTACTCCACTGATTATTTTTTGTAGGCGTGTTGCAACAATGGCATCGACAACTATTCATCAGTAGGGTGCTCATCAGAAGAAAAAACCTGTACTTTGATTGTTTTGTAAATCGCCGATGAAAAATGGCCCAAACAAGAAGGTGCTTATCTCGGCTCAGTGACTCGCATTGAGCGCACACCTCGATTGACGTCAACGGAGGACAACACTAGTAGTGTGTTTTTAGTTGTTGGATTTGCAGAAGAAGCCTCGAGTCCGTGTCCCCACTCAATGGCAATGTGACACTCTTGGGCACAGTTCTTATCGCGCAAAATCGATCCCGGATCGATTGTTTGTTTTTCATTAGCTGATAAGCTGAGACACGATGGCAATAATGTAACGAGGAAAACATGTTTTTCTTCCACTTGCTAATCTGGCTCTGCATCCATCCGGAATGTCGCGCGATGACGGCAGAGCCTGTGGAAACATTTTTTTTTGCAATGATGAAAATAATTCTGTCACGATTTGGGTAACTGATGCCATCCGTATTGTCTACCAGATCGATCGTCATCATCTTCTTTTCTCTTGGCGTGATGTACATACCAGCTTGGACAACGATTCTATGCTAAGTGTCCTATGAGCACTTCCACCCTTTTTAACCGAGAGTTTTCTTTGCCAAAAGGCTCAAAAATGGTGAGTCGACAATCTGGAAGGATCGCTTAGCTGGTAGTTCAGCCTGGACACTTCAGCTAGTTTGTGGAAGTACGTTCCGAGCGTCTGTACACACTCAATCATGAATTGCCTGTTCAGCATTTTTTTGACGAAAATAGAACAGCAGAACTATTTCGGTAGCTTCGGTAATCTATTTTACTGAGGTTCAGTACACCAACTGTCAAAACCGGGTGCAAAAGGTAAACAATGCAGTATAATTGTATTCAGCTGTTCTATTTTCGTTAAAAATTTACCGAACACGTTATTCCAAATTCAGTGTGTACTGTACACCAAGAAGGTGCGGTTCAAATAGCCAACGTCTGAACATGAAATTCTCTTTCACCGAAAGTTGTACCTACATATGATGTCAGCAGGTTGGAAACTCGTTCTATCAGCACGTTAAGGTCTTGGAAATGGAGCTGTTTGCAGAGTTTTGTGGCAGCAATGACTTAGTGATGGAAGGATCGCTCTTTTCCCCATCGACCAGTGCACAGCGTGGCATAGAAACAATAAAAACGGAGCCTTTTAGATGTGCGAAGATGAGCGACTGTGGGCTGTTCTGGCTCGTTTGGAAGTTGACCATCAATGTTAACTTCTTTTACCGATCAGCCTAGATAGCTGTGTAGTGTCGGTAGCGGTTGTCTCAATTGGCTAAGAATAACACTACGGATCGCCTGATCCAGTGGTAAGAGTCCACTAAACAGGTGACCCCTAATTCATGGTGTTATGCGGCTTTATGCTTGCCGTGCCAAAGAATGAATGGTTAGGGGGGGGGGGGGTCTAATAAAAACCTAACTACAAACGGAGCCTGTGGAGTACTAGGGCGCCCTCCACAGTATTCTGCCCTTACTGCGCTAACCGGAGCAATGGTGCAGTTGACCCTGTGTTTCTCCGAGATAATCTGCTATCCTTCTTAAGCCTCAACTGCGAGGCTCAATAAGGGTGGGATTATAAGTATGTTGTTTATTAGCTTTAATTATAAAATATATGGCTCTTCGCATTATGCGTTCTTCACAGTGTCCTCTGTGTATCTTCGTCTCTGGCGCTCTTCAATCGATACCGAATTGATTTTTATCGCTGCTCTTTTCTCTTGTGTTGTGATTGTAAGAGTTTGATCGTGCCTAGTTTGGGTAGTGACTATGGTTATGACAGCTCAGATCAATCTTCAGCATAAAAGAACAGCTTTGGTCCAAGAACCTTACTTTCGTAGGGAGGATTTCTATGTAGATGTAATGTTTTAATTAACACCAATATGGTTTCGCATTTTGCGTTTGACCCGATGTTTGCTACTTTCAGTAAAATTTAAATGACAGTCTTGCGTGTCATGCCTCGAGCCCCAAAATGTTTTGATAAAACTACTTGTTTGAAGCCTTGCCATTCCCAAATCTTGGTGGGATTATACTGTCAAGTTTATTGCGTAAGTGGATAATGTCTTCGTATGAAGATCAAATCTATCAATTTGACCTCTTTCTTTTGAAATGATTAGCACGCTTTGTCGAGCATCCCGAGCAGGAATTAATAACTGACACATAACTGGAGCATACCAAAGTCAGGTATCGTACCAAAACTAGGTATTGGTCGGTTGTCCAGGTATTGAAAATAACTTATTTTGGTATTGATAGAATACCTCAAGGAGTTATTATTTTGGTTTTGAGGACTGATTGAGGTATTATTCAATTATGGAAAAATCACTATTTGTATGGAAAAATCACCGATTATTATTCAGGTATTACCATACCTGAAGTCATTATTCGCGTGTTATGCACAGGAAACACATCAGTTATTATTTAAGGTATTTTACCTCTTATGCAGGGCTTCTTAATACCTCATTCAGGTTGTAGGTATTCGGTTTTCCATACCTGAGTTTGTTATTCTTCAGCTATTTTCTCCTGCTCGGGATCACACCCGTGATGTTTTTCTAGCAAACATGCCTCTCCATGGGAACCAACATGCTTACCAAAATGGAAAGTCCACTGTGATTTGTTTACACAATGTTGTTTACGATATCGGAAACGCATTCATTCAAAAATAATTTTGTTTGGGTGTTTTCTCGGATTTCCAGGATAAAAATAAAAAGAAAATCGGGTTAAGTACGGTTCCTTTGAATTCCACTAAGAATTTGCATCCTTTGACAGATACGTATTTCGACCTCAACTGTAAGGTCGTCTTCAGTGTCTTGTACTTGACTCGACAGTGTCCCCTAACAAGCCCAGGTTAATCATCATTTCCAGGATACTTTTGAACACGAACCTTTCGATTCCATATTGGAAGCCGCATGGATTGTCCTATTTATCTTTCAATGATTTCCAATTGGATTTACCAAATGCTCAAAAACCAACATCTCTTCTCGGCATTACGTCAAGCAGCGATTAGGAAATTACGTGTTTGTGGATGCCCCCATGCGGGAGTCTTGCCATGACTTTTGAGGAATCTCGTAGCAGAAACGCAATTGAGATAACTCAATGTGGTTTTCCTACTTATGATTTTTTCCATCACAAGCCTCAACAGGCTGCTTCATTTGTATATCTTAGCTGAAAATCCGACTGTGGAACTTTGAATCATTTGATATGTAACTACCCAGTTTTTACGCAACTGCGTTTCCGAGTACTCGGTAAATACTTGATTAAGTGAAACTGACCTAAGAAGCCTGAATCTTCAGGATGTTCTGTTGTTCTGAACCCGTTGTGGCAAGTAGCTATAGGCTTACTTTACGCTTTATGCGTTTTCTACAGTGCTCTTTTCAGGGCGCTGTTTGAACCCCTTGTGGTACGCTTATGCGATTATATCGACCCTATTACCTTACCTTCCCTTTCCCTATCCCATCCCTTATTCCTCCCTTCCCTCTCCCTCAGGTAAATGATGAATAGGCTCGTATTCATGGCGATGGCACAAATTTCCCAAATGGAGGAGAATGTGCCTCTTGAGCCGACCTACTGATACCTGATACCTGATCCCCTAGTCGACAAGATCAGGCTACGCATTGCTAAGATCCATCGATAGGATGAGAAAATCGTTCAGTCTTTCTGTTGAAAGACTGGACGCGGTGAAAAGATCCTTCATCGAGAAGCTGGAGAACTGTAATGCGAGTATTCTTGAAGGTACCAACGTAATAGTTTTAAATAAGCCGCAATAGATCGAGCGAAAACACGAGGAGCCAAAGCCGTATCCGTACCGCTTTTCGACTCTCGAGAAGGAATTGAAGCGCTCGTGTAGACGGAATAAAAGAGCGCAGGGTTGTTATCCGGAGTTCTTGCAACATGCTCTGTTCACCGTATCATTCCGGCTTTGTCCACCTTCTGGATGGTGGGTTCGCCGTAAAGTGCAGCGAGCTCGTAATTCATCCTCTCTGTATACCGCCGAAGATCCTCCTTAGCATGCTTCGCTTGAAAACTCCGAGTACTTGCAGGTCCTCCTCGAGCATGGTCCATGTATCGTGTCCGTAGAGGACCACCGGTTTTATTAGAGTTTTGTACATGGTGCGTGGATGAATCTTTTCCGACCGCAGTTTCTTCTGGAGCCCGTAGTAGGCCCGACTTCCGCCGATAATGCGCCTTCAAATTTCACGACTCACGTTGTCGCCAGTTGTCAGTAAGAATCCGAGGTAGACGAATTCCTCCACCACCTCGAAGGTATCCCCGTCTATCGTAACATTACAACCCAGACGGATCCGGTCGTTTTCGGTTCCGCCTACCAGCATGCATTTTGCTTTTGAGGCATTCACCATCAGTCCGACCTTTGTGCTTCGCGTTTCAGGGGGTGTACAGCTGCCACCGTCCCCAATGTTCTGGCGATAATGTCCATTGTCCATGTCGTCGGCAAAGCACACAAATTCACCGAATTTTGTGTTCCCCGGCTGTTGAGGTTGGGTCGTCGCATCACACTTTCCAGAGCGATTTTGAAGAGAAGGCGTGAGAGTCCGTCACCTTGTCGCAGTCCCCTGCGAGATTCGAATGAACTGGATAGTTCACCCGAAACCCTTAGGCAATTTTTTCACACCATCCATCGTTGCTTTGATCAGTCTAGTCAGCTTCCCAGGAAAGCCGTTTTTGTCCATGATTCTCCATAGCTCTGCGAGGTCGATACTGTTGTATGCCGCTTTGAAGTCGGTGAACAGGTGATGCGTTGGTACCTGGTATTCACGGCAATTCTGGAGGATTTCCCGTACGGTGAAGATCTGGTCCGTTGTCGACCGGTCTTAGATGAAGCCGGCTTGATAGTTTCCTACGAACTCATTCGTTTTAGATAACAGACGATGGAAGATAATCTGGGATAGCATTTTGTAGGCAGCATTCAAAATAGTGATCGCTCTGAAGTTCTCACATTCCAAATGATAGTGAATGAGGCAGATACCCCTTCCTTCCACTCCTCCGGTAGCTGTTCGGTTTCCATGATCCTGACTATCAGCCGGTGCAGACAGGTGGCCAACTTTTCTGGGCCTTGATGAGTTCAGCTGCGATACCGTCCTTACTAGCTGCTTTGTTGGTTTTGAGCTGGTGGATGGCATCCTTAATTTCCCTCAGCGTGGGAGTTGGTTCATTTCCGTGCTCCGCTGCACTGGCGTCGTCGTTTCCTCCGTTGCTGTGGTCAACCGTGCCTACGTTCTCCCCGCCATTCAGCTGCTGATCGAAGTGCTGCTTCTACCTTTCCATCACCTCACGTTCGTCCGTCAAGAGGCCTCCGTCCTTATGCCTGCATATTTCGGCTCATGGCACGAAGCCGTTGCGGGATGCGTCGAACTTCTGGTAGAACTTCCGTATTTCTTGGGAACGGCACAGCAGTTCCATTTCTTCTCACTCCGCTTGTTGCAGGCGGCGCTTTTTCTCCCGAAAGAGGTGGGTCTGCTGTTTTCGCTTCTGTTTGTAACGTTCCACGTTCTGTCGAGTCCCTCGCTGCAGCATTATCGCCCTCGCTTCTCCCCCAAAACCATTCTGCACTCTTCGTCGAACCATTCGTTCCGTCGATTCCGTTCCACGTACCCGATGTTGCTCTCGGCTGCGTCGTTCATGGCTGCTTTCACTGTACTCCAGCAGTACTCTAGAGGGGCCTCATCGAGCTGGCCCTCGTCTGGCAACGCGGCCTCGACATTTTGCGCGTATGCTGAGGCGACATCCAGTTGTTTTAGTCGCTCTAGTTGTACCGTGGCGGTCGCCGGTACTGTACATTGTTAATAACGAAGAGTTTTCACCAGGTAGTGATCAGAGTCGATATTAGCGCCGCGATAGGTCCTGACGTCGATAATGTCGGAGAAGTGCCGTCCGTCAATCAGATCGTAGTCTATTTGAGATTACGTCTGCTGTGGTGATCTCCAGGTGTAACGATAAGGGAGGCTGTGTTGGAAAAAGGTGCTACGTATGGCCATATTTTTGGTGGCGACGAAATCAATGAGTCGTAGGCCGTTTTCGTTCGTCTGCTGGTGGGCGCTGAACTTACCAATCGTCGGTCTGAATTCCTCTTCCTTTCCTATCTAAGCGTTCAAATCTCCTATGATGATCTTAACGTCGTGGCTTGGGCAGCGATCGTACTCGCGTTCAAACTGCGCGTAAAATGCGTCCTTGTCATCATCAGTACTTCCGGAGTGTGGGCTGTGCACGTTTATTATGCTGAAGTTGAAGAATTGGCCCTTGATCCTCAACCTGTACATTCTTTCGTCGATCGGCCACCAACCGATCACGCGCCTCTGCATATCAACCACCCATCACGATCCCAGCTCACGTGTGTTGCCGCAGCTCTGGTGGATGGTATGATTACCTCTAAACGTTCGCACCATGGATCCTGTCCAACACACCTCCTGCAGCGCTACGATGCCGAACCCGCGGTCCTTCAGTGGATCTCTAAGAGTCCTTCTTTGGTATTCGGACGTTGATCACCCGCCCCTAAGATCAGACGCTGTTGTGAGCCGCTCCTTCTGGAGAACAGACGCTCAGGTTTGTAGAAGCAAATCATCCTTTCTCTGTCTGCCTACGACCAAAGTTCGCACTGGTGTAGGTTACCCGATCTTTCCTAAGGTTGCTCGCAGTCCATTCGGTGCCACACGGAGGTAGGATAGGAGTTGCTGGACTGAAGATAATGATCTCAATGGAATCTGTATTGCACGAATAACCCAGCATTTTCCGTGCCAAATCCTCTCAAGGCTTATTGAATTAAACTTCCTTGAACTTCCCTGAGATTCTTCTATATTGACCATGAAACCCCTCGATATGCTCGGGAAATCCCTTAAACCCCGTTGATACGTCACTAAAACTCCTTTATCCTCGCGTAAAAAGGTCAATCCTTCCAGCTTTACGGTAGCTGGGCAAGCAATGGAGATTTTTGAAAGAGTCCAATAAATGTCGTGATAGCCAAATAACGGTCGATGGCGATACCAAGATCAACATAACTGCACGGATCAAGAAGACAATGGCTGCCTTTGCGAGTTAAAAAAAATGTATGGAAAGACTCAGATTAGTCGTTTCGACGCATTGAAATCCTGATTTTCAACAGAAACATGACATCATTTGCTGATGTACGTCAGTGAAACCTGGTGTGTATCAGCAGAGCACACTCAACGGTTGCAGGTGTTCATAAATAGATGCCTGCGGTATATAATTTGTGCGTGGTGGCCTCATGATTGGAACGCTAACGCTGAGCTCCTTCAAATATATGTGATCGAATGCTGATAGGGATAGAGTTTCGAGAGCGAAAGTTGAGGTGCGTCGGCCACACTCTACGCAGGGGCTTGAACGGAATCTGCAAGCAAGCGTTAGACTGGAACTTTGCAGAGGCAGGTACAGAGGCTCATGACGGTGTAGCCTCAATAGAGAAATAAAGGACGTTGTCAGAAACTTGATTTGGCCACAGGTCAAGCCGATGGCAGACAATCACCATCGATTGGAAACCTTTTATTTCGGCACTCTACACCACCATGAGTGCTCCCCAATGCCCTAAAAATGGTCGTACCGTATAATGAAGCATGATATTTCATAAATAACTTCCATAACGATCTGCTGTGCCACTTCTCGTCATTCGGAATTGCTAATCAAGCACCAAAACAGAGAAAATGCACCAGACAACAACGGTTGAGCGAAGCTGCACGGGTCTGCCCAGCGCCAGCCATCACGCTGCAAATTCCAGCCCCAGTCAACCATCAAGTCTGCTCTGGCTCTGCACCCCAGCTAGCAGAGAGACCAGACCAACCAAATCGCCCTTGCGGAAGACTTCAGCTGTAGCGTGGCGACTGGTGACGCTGAGCGGCGCTTAGCGTGAAAGGAAGAAACAGTTTACCGGCGTTCCATTTGTGCAACCCACCAGCCACCGCACCGGTGTGTGGGGCCCATGTCCAGTCGACCGCCGCCGCCGTCCGGCGCTCCAGTCAGTCAGCCGTTTGTTATTCATTCGAATTGGATTCCGGCATTTCTTTGCTTCTCTTGCTGTGCATGCACGCTGCTGAATGCTCGGTCGTCGATGGTGGGCGCACAAGCGTGGTGGTCGGCCAACAATGCTGTCTGCGGACGGCGCCCAATGTGTAGCAATTCTCAGCAAAGTCAGCTGTTTTCCGACAGGCTGCGATAACAACACACCCACACAGCCACGGATCTCGACAACACCCCGTCCCGTCCGTCAGTCAGAGTCAGAGGTAGGTAGCCAGCCGTAAACGAATAATGGAAGAAGGTGTTTGTGTGTTGGAGAGGCATTCCAACTTCTCGGTGTGCTTGCGTCATCATTTCTCGCCAACATCAGCATGGGAACCGAACCGACACCAACATTCCTTCGCGGAAGAGCAATTTGATGACGTAGCTAGCAGAGCAGCCCCGGCGGTGGCATACAGAGACAGACGTGGGAGACGTGTCGGTCGAGTTCGCACGTAGAAGAGCTTCTGCGTTCAGTTGTTTTGTTATGATGGCAGAGATCCATTCGGTTGGATTGGGTAGTGGGTCGACGGATTTTCCGCTTGTGGTGGTGTTTGCAAGATGTTGAGAAAGAAAACACGTTGGTGAACATGGAAACAGCAGCAATGCGCATGATTACTAATGCTAGTGTATATGAAACAAAAATTGTAGTTGTTATGTTATGATGCAGTTGAGAAAAATCAGAACTTAAGACAGCACGTTTGTTGAAAACGCTTTTGTCGTGCGATGCAATCATCATTACCCAAACGAAACACTACGTCAGTGCCTTGTGTCTAACATAACATAACTCACTTAAGGAATGCTGTTGCTTAGAACAATTTCTTTTAGCTGCTTTAAGATTTTTTCTACCCTGTGGCATATCGTCTCAACCGGGACGACTACAACTTCTCCCTCCCCCTGGATATTCAATCTTGACGCGATGGGAGGGCTTAACCCATTAGAACTTTAGTGCCAGTTTATTCACCACCGCTTGGACTTTGAGCTAGATATATCTGGTTTACGAGTTGACCGCAAGTGAAAGAATCGGCCATGAGTGCTAATGGGAACCAAAGGAGTATCCGTTGTGCACTTATCACAAGTTCAAGACAAGTTATTATAATTCAGCTTGCATAGACCTAATCTTGGTATTCATTGAATTTTCTCCAATTTAACAATAATTGTTAAATTTAACGTAACGCAAGAGTGAGTAGGGGAGGCCTCTGCGTTACACTCATCATTCATTACTTGAAATCGAAAGTACACAGGACAGGGGACGCTAGGATAAGTTGACTTACAGCCTTACATATTAGATTCATTACAATTAGAAAATTATGGACTGATTAGGTAAAGATAAAACTGTTGATTATAGGAGTTATATTTGTATTTCTTATTTTTATGGGTTTTGTGAATTTATAAAAGTTAACAAATAATCATTATCATTTTTCAGTTGACTGAACTTTTTTGTTTTTATATCTTAGACGGTATTATTTCACTGATCAAAAAAAGCAGGAATTTAGTTAGGACTTAGGACGGTTGACAATGTAAAGGGTTACGATGGATATAATATTACTTTGGACTGAGATGATCACAGATATGCAGAAGACGACTAGCGAAATTAGGAACACAATTTGATACATTACACAGCGCAACATTTTTTTGTCTCAAGAGCAAACTTATGTGTCTCCGAAGGATTTTGGGCCGCTGAATCCGAATCCGGGCTCAGATTTGCTCCAACACGTCACAATTTTGAGCTATACCTCAATTTATAGGGCAAAATATGCGATTTTGGGCTTTTTTGACTGCAAGTTATTAAGCATGGAAAGATTTTTTTAAGCAATCAAAAGGTTAATTGGTCAATTAACATCTAAATTAACGACTCATGCAAAATATTTCGTTTTACCTTATCAAATTTGATAGATTTAAGCATTTTATGTTAGTGTGAAAACTTGTATGCAACTTTTGGAGGGTGACTTGTATGGCAAATATCGTACCCAACATAAATCGCTTAAAACTATCAAATTCGATTTGGTAAAACGAAATATTTTGCATGAGTCGTTTATTTAGATGTTAATTGACCAATTAACCTTTTGATTGCTTAAAAAAATATTTCCTTGCTTAATGGTTTGCAGTCAAAAAAGCCCAAAATCGCATATTTTGCCCTATAAATTGAGGTATAGCTCAAAATTGTGACGTGTTAGAGCAAATCTGAGCCCGGATTCGGATTCAGCGGACCAAAATCCTTCGGAGACACATAAGTTTGCTCTTGAGACAGACAAAAAGTTAGTTTTTGTTACGCTGTGTTATTGACTATATTTTGACAAATTTCTTTACAATATCGAATGGAAGCTCAAAAAGTGTTATCTAACACTAATATGAGAGTTATTTGGGGATGATGCTGGTGCTGTCAATGACTAACATCGGTTATTGACACTATTGGTAATCAGCTTGAAATAATTTTCAGAATATATTATAAAATAATTGAGGATATTATCTGAATATTGTTTGGGAAAGCTGTCAGAAAAACTAGTTGCCCATATCGGCTAAAAACGCTAGCTCTGGTAGCTGTCTTCGAATAATTTTCAGAAATATTAAATGTTTAAAAATTAGCTACGACACATTTTTTTTTCTTTTTGCTCTTTGTATATTTCTTAAGAATAGGACTCTGAAGGCGTTAACATAGACATAGACACCCTTTTTTTTATCTCTGAATGTTGTCCAGTGACCTCGGAGATTTTCGATTATCGAAATATTGTTCAATTATCAAATCATCTTTGGAGCTTCCATTCGATCAAAACACTAGCGATGGGAAATGTTAAAAACAGTATTTTTAAAAACTACTACGACCCAATGCTAATTACTTCACACTTTGCTCAAGTTGACGACATCGTCTAGTCCATCGTGAGTATTGGTCCTAGTAGGGGGAAAGTTGGGAAAGGGTCCTGGCTTTGCTATCAGCTGTCCTGCAGCTCCACCTGGTCACTCTTAAAAAAAAAAAAGAAAACCGGGAGGACTACAACTTCTTAACTTCCGAAATGACTCAAACTTCGAATATTTTGTGGCGGGTACGTAGAATTTTTTTTCTCCAAATCCACGAGATATTTCGCCAAGAATTTCTGTAAGAGCATCACTTCTAAATGTTGTGACTAAATTTTGTGACTTTTATTCATGGAATTCCTCCCACGATTCCTTCAAACTTCTTCAGTGACTCCATCATGGATTCCTCCAGAAAATTTATTCAAGAATTCTTCTAGGGATTTCACGAGGCATTCCTCCGGGGATTTTTTCTGGGATATCTTTAGAGATTTCGTCAGTGATTGTTCCAGTGTTTTTTAACGATTCCTTCAGGAATTTATCCAGGGATTCCCAAAGGAATTTAACCAGATATTCTTTTTGGAATTTCTGTAGGTATTGCTTTTGAGATTTCTTCAGGGATTGCTACATATAGTCCTTCAAGAATTTCGCTAGAGATTTTTCAAATAATTCCATCCGGAATCAATAAAAGTATTTCTGCAAGAATTTCTTCCAGGAGTTTTTTTTTTATTTCTACAAGATATTCAAAACTTAACCGAAAAAACTTTCTTCAAAATGTCCTGAAGTAGTTCATACAAAAATTCCTTCAATAATTCGTCCAGGAATCACTGCAGACATGAATTTCTTCAGAATTTTGTTTAGGGGTTCCTACAGAATGTTTTCCTGGAATTCGTTTACCTCTGGGATGTTTCTACAAATGTAGTATGTTTGTTGATAGGAATGTCTCGGCTCTGGCAGTCTGAGTGGGTAGCAAAAGGCTGTTTTGCTCCTACTTCCGACGTTTCGGTTATATTTATTTAACCTTCTTCAGGGAATAGAAGTTAGCTTTTTTGTTAAGTGGTGTGAAGCTCTACATTTTTTTGTCCTGTAAATATCATGGCGGCCACTTTTGCTATGGTATGTTGTATGCAATTGAATACTAAAAATGAATCTCGGCTCCGTAAAGTGTTGCTTGCGATTGAGATAAATATAAACGAACTAGACAAAAAAAAATGGTGAGCTCGTTTTATGTTATGAAATTCAAATAACTCAACGTACATATATACAGATGGGTAAATTATTGGTTAAATTGGGAAAAAATCCACAGCTCAGGTGAGATTTGAACTCACGACCCTTATTCGCTAGACAAGTGCTTTACCAACTAAGCTACCGAGCCAATTAATGACCCCGCAACTTAGTTGTCATAAGGTTCAATTCCAATCTCATCGATCTATATCATCTTCCCCTAAACCGCAAATATAACCATCTCTGTGGAAGATGATATAGATCGATGAGATTGGAATTGAACCTTATGACAACTAAGTTGCGGGGTCATTAATTGGCTCGGTAGCTTAGTTGGTAAAGCACTTGTCTAGCGAATAAGGGTCGTGAGTTCAAATCTCACCTGAGCTGTGGATTTTTTCCCAATTTAACCAATAATTTACCCATCTGTATATATGTACGTTGAGTTATTTGAATTTCATAATTTGACCACACGGATTGGTATTACCGAAAATTTGCACTTCAAGTGAGTCGTTTTATGTGTTAAAATTTACTACATAGTGCTCTTTGTGTTAAAAATAAAAAAGTTATGTATAAATGCGGGTTTGACATGGTCCAACGAGACTCTTTATCAATAGGACAGATTTGTCATTCCGTTTGAGGAACTCATATGGTCCATGGTCCATCATATGGTTGAAGCAGTGGGCGTTTAACTGTGTCATCGCTAACTAACTGAGTATAAGTTCCGAATCTAAGATCGAGGGTGTCGATAAAAAACAGGTAGCGCGAGTAGCTTCAAAAGCAACTAAAACGAGCTTTCAAAAAACTGCTGCTATAGCACCAGCAAAGTACAGTGCCGCTCAAGCTATTTGACACCTATGTACCATGGCTGCCATGATATTTACAGGACAAACAAATGTAGAGCTTCACACCACTTAACAAAAAAGCTAACTCCTATTCCCTGAAGAAGGTTAAATAAACATAATCGAAACGTCGGATGTAGGAGCAAAACAGCCTTTAGCTACCCACTCAGGCTGCCAGAGCCGAGAAATTCCTATCAACTGAAGAATCCACAGTCGTAAAATCACACGTAGTATGTTACTTACAATCAGCGGTTTAAAACATAGAGGAAAATTGTGATGTCCGTTGCCTCAGTGTCCATTTTTGTGATAGCTATCATTTTATCAGGCTGACACAAATCAGTTGGTTGCCAGACAGTGTTGGCAGCAATAGGATTGTTTCAGGAACAGTTCCAGGGACTGTTTTAAAAATTCTTTTAAGTATTCCTCCAGGAACTCTTCTTGGGATTCTGTTTAGATTCCTTAAGGAATTCCTCCATAGGATTGCTTTCATGCGGATTCCTCCTGTGGATTTTCCGGCATTACTCAAGGGATTCCTTCAGGAATTGCCACAGGGATTCCTCCACGAACTTTCATGGAATTTCTTCAGGAATTTTTCAAGAATTCCTTCTGCGGTTTCTTCAGTACTTCTTTCTTCGATTTCTCCAGAAAGTTCAATAGGAATTCCTTGTGGAATTCCTTCTGCGATTGCTCCAGGAATTCTTCCTGGGAATTGCTTTAGGGATTACTTCAGGATTTCCCACAGATATTCCTCTAGAAATTTCTACAGAGATTCCTCCAAGAATTTCTACAGAGATTCCTCCAGGGACTTCTCATGGGATTGCTCCTGGAATTCCACCACGAATTCCTTCACGAACTCCTCCAGGGCATGCATGCTTATAGACAGTGCTGAAAATTTCATTTCGTTATATCTAAATTCAATCACCTATACCTCATTTTAGAAGCTGAACCTGGGAATATGGTATATATAAAACTTGTGCAGCTAGACCAGTTCTGCAAGAAAGTCACGGAAAAACCGCTATTTTTCGAATATTTAAGGTAAATGTCACGGACTACCTTTGAAAACTGCCAAATGATATTCATCGTGAATATCATTGGCATATTACGAAGGTAGTCCGTGACATTTACCATAGGTACAGGTCGGACTCGATTATCCGGAGTATTGATTTTTATTTCACTCCGGATAATCAAATTCTCCGGATAATCGAATCACGAAAAAAAATCTAATCGAAATTTAAAAATGTATGAAAATGGTATTTTTTTCCGTTATGATATGTGTATGAAGTCTGAAATTTTAATTAGGAACCGTCCATAAATTACGCAACGAAAAAAAATTTTTTTTTCCTTCCCCCATAGTCATACTTTTCGTATGACTCCTGAAGTTTTGGTATTGGCCATCTTTGTTGAATTCCCCCTCTCCTCTCAAAACGTAACGTAATTTATGGACGTTCCCTCAGAATATTGTGTACAGTGGGCCCCTGATAGTATTTTGGGCTGACAAAATCGACACTTTTTTTGAGAATTTTGAGCTAAATAAAAAAGATTTTGATTCTATAAAAAGAACAAAACATACAGTTGATGAGGGATCGTGAAGGGAAAGGAGTGTGGTTAATGTAAATTTGTATCAGTGTTGATGGACGAAAAAAATGTAATTAATAGGGCTGTAGAAAAAAAAAATGTACTTTTGCTGTTTCTACCTTTTGTTGGCAATGTTGGCAAGATATCTCTACTACAACACAGCCTTCTATTATCATTTTTGCGTCCCGACAAACAGACAGTAAGTAGGTGAAGTGTAACGGGTTTATACAACTTGAATCATAAAATTAAGCGAATAAAAATAACCATTACAAATAACATTTCTCATTTCTAATCAACAAGTTAGACTCATTAGACAAGTTAGACTACCTGAACGGGATCCGTTTCCTTTTCGTTTCCGCATTATTTTGAAAAGACACTACGACTAAACCGTCTTCAACCAGAGATTGCACAGACTGAAAGTATTCTAATCCAGAAACAGCCTCAGCCTACACACGTGGTACTGGGAGTGGTAATTTCGTAAAAACACGCTTTATACAAAAATCGTCAAAATCTCGCTAGAGGGATCCTTGTAGAAATCTCTAAAAGAATTCCTAGATTTTCCACTACAGAAATTATTGAAGGAATCACTGAAAGAATTTTGAAAAAGGTTCCTGAATCACTACAGAAATCACTGTAATTAATAAAAGATATCTTTAAATATCTCTTGAGAAATCCCTAGAGGAATCCAAGGAATCCTGAGGAATGCCTAGAAGAATTTCTGAAGAATTCCAAAAGTTTCTGCAGATATTTAAGGAAAAGAAATTCATGGAAGAATCTTTGGAGAAATACCGGCAGTAGTTTTAGGACCTCTCCTCTAAAGGACTTCTGGTGGAATATCAATAGAAAATTCTAGAGGATACTTCAGAGAAATCCTTGGTAAAATCTTTCCAAGAATTGCAAGTTCTTAGAAAATACATAGAGGAATCTCTGGTGGTTAAAATTAAGGTAAAATTTCACGATAAATCCTAGGAGGAATACATAGAGATTCTTCGGAAGAAAAATCCAGTAGAAATTCCTAATGCAATCCCAACAAGAATTCCTGGAGCATTTTTTGTTAAAACTCCTCGGGAAGCATCTGAAGAAGAAATTTCTTAAGATATCCCAGAAGAACTGAAGGAATTCCAGACGAAATTCTAGGAGAAATACCCAGTAATATCAAGAGGAATACATCGGTTCTGGGCAGAGCGTTAATGAATAATCATAAATTTAATCATGATTAATGATTAATGATTAAGATTAATCAAAATATTTAATCATAATCACAAAAAATCTCATTTAATCATTAATCATTAATCAGTAATCATAATCATAAGAAAAAATATTAATCAATCATTAATCATTCATCACCAAAAATGATTCACCATTTAAAATATATGATCCAATTTAAATTGGTTCAAATGCTGTTCTAAGTAATATAATTTATGATTCTTTTTTCAATAATCTCCCGAACAGAATTACCTTTTACTTTCGAACTTCAAAAACATGTTAAACAATAAATATATTTTAATCATTTCCAGTTTTTTGTGATTGATTCATCACGATTAATCATGATATTTAATCAATGAGCCATTTTTAATCATTAATCATAATCAATAATCATAGATGAAACCAATTGAATCATCCTCAAAATCAAATTAATCATTAATCATAACCAATAATCACCAAAATTTGAATTTTTATCATCAATGATTAATCATGATTAAAATTGTTGTTAATCATGAACGCTCTGGTTCTAACGCGAGATTTGTTTGTTACGTAATTTGTATATGATGCCAAAATACATCAACTGTCGTTAAGATTGATTGTGAAATGGTAATGTCTAGTGTAAAACACTTTAGTGTTAAACATAATCGGGCCAGAAAGCCGACAAAATCGGGTCAGCATAGTAGGGTCTGGGACCATTTGGGCAGGGGACCTATTTTGGGCAGTTGCTGCTATAACTCAGTCAATTTTGAACCGATTGACTTCATTTTTGGAACACGAGTATCGAGTCACGTTCAAAAATTCAAGTCAATCGGTTCAAAATTAACTGAGTTACAGCGACAAGTGACCATAATAGGTCCCTCCTAGGGGCGGGACAGCTCTAATATTGATTAGCGGTATTAGAAGTATTAGGAAATATTAATCCCAAAGACTGATCATATTCGAACAAAGTAAGCCACGCCGATTGAACTGAATTAACAGCAACTGAAATGACAGCAACAAGAAATTACAAAATTGATGGTTGTGCTTCCACCGCACTAATGTTGTATGAATGAATATTTCAGGACTGGAAATCGATCAAATGTCCCTCCGATCAGGTGTTTCTCTTATCATGAGCATCAACTCCGGACATACAAATATCGCTGGTGGGCATAATCACCAAACTGTACTGATCGTAGTAATAATATCCGTACGCATAGTTATGTGTGATCAATGTGAGCTCCGTTTATATTTATTGAACATCCTGTTGGTTGAAATAAAAAGATGTTCATCCCGGACCCGCATTATTTGATTTCTCGGACTACATCCATTGGTTCCAGGCCACTATCCCGGCGATGTACGTTGAAGATCAGATTGCTTCACAGCTAAAACAATGAAAAGAATTTAAATTTTGCATTCGAACAAACTATAGAAAATACACAGACAACTCATTTTTTCACCTCGCGTCTTCGTGACAGTTGGTTGCGTTGGTTTTTGCATGAAAAGTCATGACATACTAGCCCAAAAATGGTCCAGTGAACGGTGAAGATTAGGACATTAATATTTATTAGGCAGTATTAGAGTCGGTATTAGACGCTGTCCCGCCCCTAGGGTCCCTCTGCCCAAATAGTTCCATAACCTATTATAATACAATACTAAATAATTTCAAATTTATGCATTACAATATAAAAATAAATCTTTATAAAAATTCTCCGGATAATCGAGTCTAAAATTCCGGATAATCGAACCCCGGATAATCGAGTCTCCGGATAATCGAGTCTCCGGATAATCGAGTCCGACCTGTATTCGAAAAATATCATTTTTTACGTGACTTTCTTGCAGAACTGGTCTAGCCGCACACGTTTTTGATATACCATACCATATTCTCAGGTATATCTTCTAAAATGAGCTGTAGGTGATTGAATTTAGATATGACGAAATGATTTTTTCAGCACTGCTTATAGATATTCAAACTTTGAAAGAGCGTCGCGAATTAGCCATGGTTTCATTTATAAATGATTTAATATCTCAACGCATCCACTCCGCCAACTTATTATCATGTATAAATTTCTATGCTCCTGCTAGACTATTGAGAGGTCGTAATATATTTGATCTAAACAGACATAGAACAGATTATGCAAAATTTGGTCCTTTGAATCGAATGATGAACCTCTATAATCACCACTGTGCATCTATTAGTTTAACCATGTCTAGAACACATTTAAGAGAATATTTTATGCCTTTGAGACATAATAATATATATAGTTATTAAGTAATATAGTTAAGTGAAATTGTAGTCTTCGGTATGTTTGACGAAAAAATAAATAAATGCAACAATTTCTCTAGGGATCCCTGCAGAAATTTCTACAGAAATTCCTCCAGAAATTTCTCCAGGGATGTCTTTAGAAGTTTCTCCAGGAATCCAGGGATTCCTCTAGGAATACCTCCAGTAATTAATCCATGCATTCCTGCAGATATTCTTCCAGTAATTCCTCCAAGTATTCCTTCAGGAATTTTTTCGGGGATTTCTCTAAGGATTTCTTCAGAAATTTCTACAGGGATTCCTCCCAGGACTTCCCTAGGGATTTCTGCAGGAACACATCCAGGGATTTCGCGAGGAATTCTTCCAAAGATTCCTCCAGGAATTCATCTAGGAATTTTTCCAGCGATTCCTCTTGTAATATCGTCACGGTTTCATAAATTACTTCTGGAAATCATCAGGTCTTTTTCGAGGAATTCCTACAGGATTTTTTTAGGATTTTATCCAGGAACTTTTCCAGCACCCTAAAACCGATCAGCACTGAAGTGCATAATTTCCAGACTACACCAAAAATGTGTAACCCTTGCACATTCACAAAATCAGCTACCGCGTCCACAAAATCGTTAAATTCGCAAAAAAAAAAATGTACGGCAATTTAGCTAGGTTTACTAGTGACCTTGATAAACAAAAAAAATCGACATTTCGCATCTAGAAGAATGTACGAGCTGTTTTTGTGAATGTGTTAATGTTACACATTTTTGGTGTAGTCTGGAAATTATGCACTTATGAGTAGGCCTTACACATTCTAGGTGCTTAGCGGTCTTAGCGTGAGGGATTCCTCTAGGAATTTATTCAAGAATAGGAATTCTTCGATAAATTCCTAAAGAAATCTCTCCATTCAGGCATTCCTCCAGATATTTCTTCCTGAATTCTTCCAGTCATTTTTTCAAGAACTTCTCCAGGCATTCCTCTAGAAATTCATCCAGGAATGATTCCAGGGACTACTTTAAGAGCTTCTCCGAAAATTCCTCCGGAAATTTATTATGGAATTCCTCCAGAATTCCATTAAGGATTTTTTCCAGCGTTTTCTCAAATAATTTCCAATTGTTCCGATTGCTTATTCAGGAATTCCTCAAAAAAATCTTGCAGATATTCCTCCAAGAATTTCTCAAGGGAAATCCTCTAGGGATTTCTTCAGCAATTCATCCTGGAATTTTTCCACCAATACCTCCACTACTTCTTCCATGGATTCCTTTAGGGAAACCTCCCGGCGTTTCACTACAATTTCCTTCAGAAATTTCTCCAGGGATTCCTCTAGAGATTTCTCCAATAATTCTTCCATGGATTCCCCCTGGGATTCCTCCTGGAATTTCACCACAAATTCCTTCAAAAATTCCCCCAGGGATTCCCCTAAGAATTACTTCTGGGATTCTTTCGAAAATTCTTTCAAGGATTCCTCCAGGCTTTCCTCTAGTAATTCTTCCGCGAATTTCTCCAGAGATTTCTCTAGGGATTCCTCCGTTAATTCTTCCAGGGGTTCCATCTGGATTTCTTCCAGGCGTTCTTCCATACATTTCTCCAGGAATTATTTCTGGGATTCTTCCGGGAATTCTTCCAGGGATTCCCCCAGGAATTTCTCCAGGAATCCCTCCAGAGATTTCTTCAAACTTTCCTCCATGGATTTCTTCAGAAATTCCTCCATGGATTACTCCAGAAATTTTTCTTGTGATTCTTTCAGAAATTCCTCTCAGGATTCCTTGAAAAAAAGATACAAGGGTACCTTTAGAAACTTCAAATATTTTCTGCAGTTTGTTTTTTCATTATTTCAAAGATTTCTAGAAGAATTACTCCAGCGATTTGTTTTGGAAATTTCCAAAATAATTATACAGGTATGCACACATGAGGCAGGAACTTCTCCAATAAATCATCCACCAATATTACCCCAATTTTCTTCAAGAGATCCTGTAGGAGTTCATCCACGGATTTATTCAGGAATCCATCCATGAATTCCTTCAAGAACGCAGCGCTTGCAAAAGAATTCCTTCAGAAATTCGTCATGCGATTCTTTCAGGAATAGATCCTGAGATTTTTTTTCTCCAAGAAATCCTTCAAGAAGTTATCTATTGATTTCTTCAGGAACTTCTCTAGATATTCCGCTAGGAGTTTTTTCAAGGATGTTTTGAGGGTATTTCCTCGAGGGTTTCCTTCAGCCAACATTTATTTTTAGACTTATCCTAGGATTCCTTCAGGAATTCCACCAGGGAATCAGCACCACGCTGATTTGTGTAGATCAGGTGAACTTTTTTCATCGTTTTGTACAAATGCAATGATTTCTGAAGTCAAACAATGCTTTCAGAATATAATGTAATCTTATTTAATTTCATCGAATTACGTTTAGTTATAAAAGCTAGCAGGTAAATACAAATTTGCTAAAGGTGCAATGATGTAAGGGGTCTCCAGTTAGCCTAGTGGTTAAGGCATTGGATCGCCAATCCGGAGACGGTGGGTTTGATTCCCGTTCGGGTCGCGAAAATTTTTTCGACGCTCTGGGCGTACTGTATCATTGTACTTGCCTCACAATATACACATTCATGCAATGGCAGGCAAAGAAAGCCTTTCAATCAATAACTGAGGAAGTGCTCAAAGAACACTAAGTTGAAGCGAGGTAGGCCAATCCCAGTGCGGATGTAGAGCCATGAAGAAGAAGAAAAAGAAGAAGAAGAAGAAGAAGAAGAAGAAGATGATGAAGAAAAAGAAGAAGAAGGAATGATGTAAGCTTTTAGTGAAAATGGGAAATGATAACGCAAGACTGACTGCGTTAGTTGACCACTAAAACTTATGTATAACAGTCAGCAAACAACTATTACTAGTCTCTGTATAACGCATTTTTCAGTTAGAGTAGGTATGAAGTGTCATAACAATTTTGCGAAACCTTGATGCGCTGAAACATGTGCAACTAGCAATTGGTCTTTGGACTAGCGAGCGGCGTTATTTCGAACTGCCTGAGCCTGTGTTATATCATTGTACTGTTTTCAGCCTTATTACTTTAATGTTCTGATTTAAACACTCATTTTCCCATTGTCACGTGCCCGCTCACGATTGGGAAAAATATCATTCGAAAAAAAAAACCTTCCCCCTGTCATCTGCCCGGTTGATGACTCAACAAACATTCGCAATTTTCCCACAACCTCGCCGCCGCCTGCCTCGCCGGTCGGTCGTGCGGCACCATTTGTTCAAACCGAACGCCTTTCCAAACAGTGCAATGTAGCAGTGTATTGCTTTGATTGGTCCGGCGGCGCGAGTGGGCAATGATTCAATCCGCAACGACGCCGCAACGCGGCCCTCGCCTTCGGAAGCAATTTTCTCATTGTCATTTTCCTTTCTCTGTTCTTTCTGCTTACAGTGCATCTGGGACCAGTGCCGTCGCGATTGACAACAAGATCGAGCAAGCTATGGTAAGTGTTTTCTTCTTCATTGGGAATTTCCTCCGTCCGACAAGACAACCTCGGACGGATTCCAGCAGTTGTGCTTAGGCTATTGATGACCCCTTCAATTCTTCTCGGTTGCATCGACCGCCGCGTTGCGACCGGTAATTGGGAAATTACGTGAGACGAACCTACATTATGCAACAACCGGGAATGAGATATACCACGGCGCACGATGCAACACATTTTAAACGAGGCCACTACTGGTGAGGTACTCGCTGTGCGTTTGAGTAGTATGGACTTCTGTATAATTAGCGCATTACCGCCGAGAGATTATCCCTTCGGAGTCGAAACTTGTGCTTCCATTCGAAATGGCCTTGGTCGTGCGTTTCCGCTTTAGACAAGCACACAGCACAAAAGTGAGACGAGCATGGATGCCAGTTTATCTGCGCAGAGTCGTGTGTAACTTTCATAAAACTTTTTTCAGGAATTCCTTCAGGGACTTCTCCAGGAATTCTCTCCAAATGCAGCTCCAGAGATTTCTACAGGAATTCTCCAAGGCTTCTTTTAATTCTTCCAACTCCTTCCTTCAGGGACTTCTCCACAAATTTTCTGACGAATCTCTGAAGTCCGGAGATTCCTCTACTTTAAAAATTCCGTCAAAGCTTTCTCCAGAGACTCCTCCAGCAACTACACCAGAGATTTCGTCTAAATTTTCTTCGGAGATTCATTGAGACATTCCTTCCAGATTCTCTCTAGGGATTATTTCAGAAACTTCTCTAGGATTTTCTCCGGAATTTCTTCAGAGGTGATATTCCCAGCTAACACAAAGTCGTATATGATTTTAATTAG
This sequence comes from Aedes albopictus, assembly GCF_035046485.1. NCBI lineage: Eukaryota > Metazoa > Arthropoda > Insecta > Diptera > Culicidae > Aedes > Aedes albopictus. The sequence goes on along the minus strand of NC_085137.1, from coordinate 243,347,675 downwards.
GATGTCACAATGGAGGTCCTTTTCGTGCACGCATCTATTTAAAGGTTGCTTTTACTTTGTCATCCTATTCAGCATGATATACAATGGTGTGTTTGCGGGGTAACCAGGGTTGACTCCAGAGATCCTTCAGAAATGTCTCTGGGGATCGTTCCAGAGATTCTTTCAAGGTTCCTTTCAAGAACTCCTCCAGGAAGTGCTCAAGAGAAGCTGCATCTAGGGTAAACCCAAGGATTCATTTGAAGATTCCTCTTGAGATCCAACCAGGTTTTTCTTCCAGGTGCTTCTGAGAATTCAGTCATTCCTTTAGAGATCGCTTAAGAGATTCCTCCAGGGAACAATTCAGAGATTCCTTCCGGAATTCCTGTAGACTTTCCTCCGGGGATTCTTCCAAAGATTTTTCAAAGTTTTTTTTTCAGAGATTTATTTAGAGATTTTTTTCATATAATTTCTTTAGGATTTTTGCAAGAATCCTCTAAGGATTGCAACAGGTACTTTGCTAGGGATAGCTTCTAGGATTCATCCAGTGATTTCTCCACGAATTTCTTCAAAAATGTCTCAAGAGATTCCTTCAAGAATTATTACTAAGAATTCACTAATTATACTTTAGGAATTCCTCCAGAGATTTCTTCTGGGATTCTTCCAAAGTTTCCTGCAGAGTTTTTTTTTTCCAGAGATTTCTCTAGAGATAGCCTGAGGGAATCCTCCAGAGATGGCTTCATAGATTCTTCTAGGGATTCCTTCATTCCTTCATATATTCCTCGAGAGATGTGCCTGAGATTCTTCCAGGAATTACTCCAGAGATTACTCTTTCAGGACTTCTCCATGCATTTGTCTAAGAATTTCGATAACGACAGCACTAGAAGTTGATACATTGATTCCTTCAGGGATTTCTTCAGAGATTTTTTGCAGGGAATTCACCAGACATTTTTCAAAAAATGTATCCATGAAATCTTGTAGAGATTTCTCCAAAAATTCAACCATTCCAAACATTTCTGCAAAGTTTTCTCCAGAGATTCTTTGAGATATTTCTTTGCGGTATTTCCAGGGACTCCTCTAAAGATGCCTTCAGGTGTTTCTTGATAGATTATTCCAGGGACTATTGCAGAGATTCCTGCAGACATTTCTCCAAGGTTTTACCAACTATTACTCCAGGTATTTCTCCACAAATCCTCTGTGGATTACTACAGATATTTTTCTAGCGATAGCTTTATGGATTCCTCCAAGGATCCCTGCAGTGATTAAGGCTCAAATGAGAATCACATATTATGCAAAACTGAAAAAGCAATTTTCTGCAGAATGACGAAAAATCGAACAAAACCGATTCTCCGATTGTCAGAATTGACTAAATAAACAATCGGATATTCTTATTTTCTTTGATTTGTGGATCATTTTGGGAAAAGTGCTTTTTTAGTTCTGGAACATTTGCAATTCTCAATAGAACCTTAATAAAAGCACTCTTTCAAAGATTTCACTCGGGTTTTATGTAAGGGATCTTCCAGAGGATCTTCAAATGATTTTTTTTTCTTGGTATATTTTTTTTCTAGTGCACATCAGGGATTCATACAGAGATTTTTACGGAGATTCTCCTAGGGATTTATCCAAAGATTCCGCTAGAGATACTAACAGAGATTCTTCCGGAAACACTTCAGAGAATCTTCCAAGGATTTTCTTATTCTCAAGATTCTCTATTCTGTGTTTCAAGATTCCAAGTAATCCTTCTGAGATTGTTCCATATTTCTCGAGAGATTCCGCCAAAGATTCTTTCTGGTATACCTTATGAGATTATTTAAGCATTTCTAAGGATTTCTCCAGATAGGGTGCCTGTACCAATTATGGCACTACCTAAGGAAAATTATTTGTACAAAAATAACGAGAAGACCAACGAATGTCAACAATATGTTAAAAAATAGCTTAGTTTCCATACTTTGCAGGAAAAATATAGAAAAAGAGCCAAAACTTCTTTTAGTATTTATTACAGCGTGTGCCAATAGGAACCCTGTACCAGTTATGGCTACATTTTTTAAGTTCGGTTCAGTTTCGCACTATTTACATGCATTCCTTATGGGATTAGCCATAACTGGTACACTATGGCGATATTAGGTGCAAAGAAGCCGAAATTTTAAGAAAAATGATTTATTTCTACCATAATTTGAGCAAAATGTGGAGTTTAAATGAGTGCAACCATCTTTTGTGAACGTCATCTGTTGTTCACAATTTTTTTTCTTGTTGATTTACACCGTTAAAAGGTGAAAACCAACTATGGCGAGTAATTGGTACTATAGCCATAATTGGTACACTTATCCTATTTATTTTGAGCGTTTTCTTCAGAAATTGCTCCAGAGATTTTTCATGGACTTTACCAGAGATCTCCGAGATTTCTCCAAAGATCATTCCAGGATCCTCTAGGAATCACTGCCGATATTTTTCTAGTGACAGCTTGACCCAAGTTACATTTTGATGGCCTATTAGCCTTCTTGAAGAAGATTTTACAACCGTCATAAAACCTTTTATTTTTTTATTTTTGTTTTATGATGCTTCCAGGAACCTCTTCAAGTCTATTTTATTGAAAAATGTAATTTCCCGAGCAGAGAAAAAAAATAATAGCATATTTTGATACGGAGATCAAAAAGTGATATTTGTTTGTTTCAGATAAGAGGTAAAAATACTGAAAATAATATCTCAAATTTACTGGTGGAACATCGTTAGCATAGCACATTTAGCTCTTGGTAGGATCTTACCAATAGCAGCGAGCTATTTGATTGATCTTCAAATATCAAATTTTGCTATTGGTCAGATGGTTCAAGAACAATCATTTACTATTACTTATGTTTATTTACTTTTTATCACATTTTAATCGTCAGTACTTGAGCTCTATCCAGGTTGGGTAGGGACTCATCCAAAAGCTCCTTCATGGATTTTTTCAGGGATTCCTTAAAAGATTCCTACGGGGATTCCCCCAGGGAGTTATCCAAGGATTCCGCTAGATATTCTTCCAGAAACTCTTCAGAGATTGCTCCAAGGATGTTTCCAAAGATTTCGTTAAGACTTCCACCAAAGATTTCTTTAGTCCTTCCTTCAAGAATCCCTCCATAGATATCTCCAGAGATTTTTCCATTGATTTCTCCAGGGATTTCTCAAAGTATCCCTCTAGGGATTATTTCAGAGATTTATCTAGACATTGCACTAGAGATTTCTTCATGATTTGCTCCATGGATTTGTCCAAGAGTTTCTCCAGGAATTTCTGAAAGGAGTACTTCTGGATTTTCTGCACGAATCCACTAAGACAGGGATATTCAGATCGTTCACCGCAGTGCACTTGGTGCATTGCCTGTTTCATGAAAAATCATTCACATGAGAACAAGGGCTCCATGTATAACTATCGTAAGGCACTAAAGGGATTGTGGAAAATATATCCATAATTCGCGCTGGCGAAGTTGCCTTATTATTTTTTTTAATTTATGTGTATTTTAACTTAGATGCTAATTCTACACTAAAAGTTGCCTTAAATTATAAAGGAATCCAGCAAGAACCATCTCGGGTGTTCGCGAAAAAAGATGAAAGCAGTTTACCAACTATTTACCATGGGTATTCAAAGACATCCTACAGGTCGTCAGAAATGCATCTCCAGTAACTTTGCTAAACGATAACAGAAGGTGTTTATGTTTCTCAGGTTTTGCATAGAACTGGAGAAGGAATCTGTCACTGCTCTTCAACTCATTTAACCAATAGTTCTACAAATTACTTATTTATTATTTTCAAAGGAATCTTCCTCCGAATCCGAATCCTCTGAATTTAAATGAATCTTTCAACCGTCTTGCAAAACAATTGCTATTGATTTGTCCACAAATCCAGTAATGGTACTGCAATATTTCCTGGTTCTGGTCCTTAATGGTCCTGGCAAGAATTTTACTATATGCCTGCTCAGGATCTCCCACAGCATGTCGAAAGGTTTTGTCCGGTAGTTTCCAGAAATATTCTCAGCAAGAAAATATTCCAAGTCGAACAACTGTGTTATTTTTAGTATCCCCCAATAAATAAGGAAAATACAAAAGATAAGTCAGTTTAGTGGGAAAATATTCCAACGTAGAGTGTATTCGCCTGGGAGTAGCTATGAAATAACAGCAGTTTTTTTTACGAATTTGAAATTGCACTTTTTGTCAATAATGAACATGTGCACCGCGAATAGATTTATTCTCAAAAGGCGCACTGCGAGCTAAAAGGTCGGTCGGACAACCTCTGCACTAAGGATTGCTGCAGATATTGTGCCAGGATTGCTACAAGGATTAATCCAGGGATTTCTCTACGGATTCCTGCGCATATTCCTGCACAGATTCCGACAGGAACTTTACCGAAAATTTCACTAAGTTTATGTATATGGTTTCCTCCAGAGATTTTTTCAGGGACGACTGCTCGAGAGATTTTACTACGTTTTTTTTTTAAATATTGCTCAAAGGATTTGTCTATAGATGGCACCAGAGATTCTTACTGGGGTTTTTGCAAAGTTTTTTTTTTCCAGAGATTCAAACAGGAATCTCTTCAAAGATGTGTCCTGTACAATTCCTCCAGGAGTTTTCCTAGAGTTTTTTTTATTTGTGAATTTTACCTTAATGCTTCTTCACACCTTTTCCTAGAGTATTTTAAGAACTTTTCAGGCATTCTTTTTAAGAATTTTACTGGAATTCATCCAGGAGTTCCTTCTTGGATGGAATCTTCCAAGAATTTCCTCAAAAATTTTTACATATCCACATTCCATAACGCTTCACTCTAATTTTTTTTTTAACAAACTAAAAAGGATTCCTGTCAGATTTTTCTCAGAATACTTTCAGAATTTTAATGCGTGTCACATTAGATTTTTTCTCAGAATCTACGTGGCAACTAGAAACTCTTCTTTTCTAAAACACACTGCTGCATAGCTAGCAAGAAATCACAGCGCTGCTTCGCGACAAATCTGACGTGTTAGCACCTCATAGCCTATTAGCTGGATGATTGATATATGTAAGAAAATGTAATAAGATTATGCACACTTCGTCAACATCATTTGCGTCATTAATGCGATCATGGACAGTACTATAAGCGTGACAGACGTAGCGCAGCAGTTCTCCATTATTATTATATTCCACTGCACTGAAATTAGCATACCGGGCAGGCAAAGTCAAGTCTGACATAAAAATTTCAACAGCAACGAAGTAGTACCTAGCTGCAGCAAGCGTAATTGGTAGTGGTTCGGTAGCATTTGCTACATGGAATGGAGCAAATATCGAATGGTTGCACTTTTCCAAACACGTACCCTGAATGGTAAATAAGGTGCCGCGCGCGCCGCCGTGGAATCTGAACTTCAGTGTGTGAAAACTCGATGCAATAGCCCGATTAGAAAATTGTATCAAGTTTGTATCATATTTTGTTATGGTGCTATAATATTTGTCGAGAGACTTTTATTTTATTAACTAGAAGCAGGGTGATGATAAAATAGCTAAAGCACACTAGTTAAAACATGATCATAACTAATTTTGTTATAATCAGATCATAATTATAACTAATTATCAAAATGTGTTACAATTTTGAAACAAGATTTTCTGATTGTCAAATATCAACATTTAATAACATTACATTTAATATCATAATGTGATATAGTTGTGCTACAACATGTTTAAAAGATTTTGAACAGAATTACATTCAAATAAATAGCAAGGCCTGTTATTTTTTTATTTATATATTTTGTGTTATATTCTTCTAATCGACATCGTTGTGCATCTATGCAATTAATAGTTGTGACGTAATTCAAGTATTAATTCTAGATCTTGTAATTTGCTCTTTTCTCGGTTTCAATCTACGTTCAAAGCGATATTTATCGTTAGAATAGCCTTTCTACGTATAATTGTCCCATGTACATAAGGATTATTAACCGACATGGGGCAATTATACGTAGAATGGCATACAACTTATCCTTCTTCTTCTTCTTCTTCTTCTTCTTCTTCTTCTTGGCGTAACGTCCTCATTGGGACAAAGCCTGCTTCTCAGCTCTATGTGTTCTATGAGCACTTCCACAGTTATTAACTGAGAGCTTCCTCTGCCAATGACCATTTTGCATGCGTATATCGTGTGGCAGGTACGAAGATACTCTATGCCCAAGGAAGTCAAGGAAATTTCTTTACGAAAAGATCCTGGACCGACCGGGAATCGAACCCGTCACCCTCAGCATGGTCATGCTGAATACCCGTGAGTTTACCACCTCGGCTATATGGGCCCTAAGATATAACTTATCCTGTTTATCATAAAATAGTAGCAAACAAATGCCACAGACAGCCAACCAAAACCTGAACGATGGATGGATTTTTCTAAGCCATCTTCTTTTAGAGATGAACCATTATCGGGTTGAAAATCAGCCTAATAAAGCTAATGATAATAACTATCTTCATGGCAATTATTTTTATTTCATCTTGATGTTAACGATTCTCGTTATTTCTCCAAATATTTGAAGCAAGAACTCTATTTAGTTGTTGTAGTACGAAGCATTACTAATTTCACCCAGAACTTCAAGTTGTTCCACATTCCACCAAACCACTTTCCACCACCTTCTGGAATATTCCTTCGATAATTAGAACCGAACGCGATACATTCACTTTCGATTACTCGACTGACTACCGCCGCCGCCGCATTCTTGATCGGACCGTGTGCTGGTGGTATCAATTAAAAGGGCTGCAATTATCCGCCATCATGTCAAGTCTGGGTTGCGTTAGTAGTCCCTCCGCTCGACGAGCAATGAACAGAATTGGACGCGCATGTGTGTGCGCGTAGGAAGCTAAGTGCTCGAAAACGCACTTATCTCGGTGGCCGTAGGTAGTTAAGTGGATCAATTATTCTTCGAAGCGTATGCACCCACTACCAGTGCAGTAGTGCTGCGGTATTTAGTGAGGGCGGCATGATCTTTGATCTTCCCGTTTGCTCACGTTCACTCATCTCGGAGCGTCGAGGTTGATCACTGTGGGTGCAGGGTTGCCAGTTGTGCAGAATTTTCATTTCCCATGCGTGCATGTTGGAGGGGTCACAATAGGGAAGTGGAACCATCTCGGCAGGGATCCTATTTTGGCACTTTTCTGCTATAACTCAGCCAATTCAGAACCAATTGACACAATTTTTGGAACGCGATGAAATACGTATAGTATCTAGCCGTGTACAAAATTTCGGATCTATGACATTTCGTCGAAAGACATTTGGTCGAATGACGTTTGGTCGAATGACATTTGGTCGAAAGTACATTTGGTCGAACGGCCGTTTGGTCGAATGGACATTTGGTCGAAACCCATATTATGGAGTAGGCAACATATGACATTTAGTCGAACGGACAATGGACATCTGGTCGAAAGGCACTAACTGATGAAAAGGCACTAGACCAGGTAGTGCAGTCCGCGCACTGTTGTATTTCCGACTTCAGCTTGAGGTGCGTACCCAAGGTGGTAGCCCCTTGAGCGCCATGTAGGCAGAGCAGCCCCGGTAAGGAAGCCTGCTTAAAACCGTCACCTACCAGAAAAAGCAAAACTAGGGAAAACGGATTGATTTAACGGCAACAGACTAGGCAACGATTTAAGGATAACGATTGGAAAATCAAATCTTGGAACGTGAGAACTTTAATTCAACCCACACGTCTTGCGCACCTGGCTCGTGAACTGCAGAATGCCGACGTTACCGAGGCTACTATCCGCAGATCAGCGGAAAAAAACTTTCGTTAACCTGTCATTGGAAAACTTTCATTTCGTTGCCAACAATATTTTTCTGCGGCTTGTAGCATTCGCTGCTAAAGCAATCCAAATCAGCAGTACCTATTTCTTCATAGGTGAGAATGTCCGAAAACACACCTAGCGATACCCGAGTGATGATACTTGCTTGTAGATTGATACTACCATAAGAGGATAACATGGAAAAAGTGACGCATTTAAACGCGTTCAAGCTTAAACTCGGCACGCTGCGATCAGAAATATTTAAAAATTCTTCAGTTGGAAGCTGGAACGCGAGCGGGCTCGCAAAATGCCTGTATGATACCCTGGTATCCTCAAAACTGAAATAGTTATATATTCGCCATTTTTCAAAGATTTGAATAATCTTGGGATTCGATTCAGAAACTTATCTTTTATTGGGAGCATATCCGAGTGAACCGGTTTGGTTTTCGGAAAATCCGGATTTTCAGGAACATGTTTGGCATGTCAGCTACAATAACCATCAAAGATCATAAACCAATAATAGCCTTGTCCAATCAGTCCTGTCATCAGTCCATTGGTGGGCTATTCCAGAAAAAAAAGCTCAAAAAGTCGTAACACTTTCTCACACCTCAACTCCCTCAACCCCACAATGTATATTTACATATATTTACGGATTTTCTGAAACTCTGAAACTTATTCGCATAACATATCGATAGAGTAAGCACATATGAGTTCGGAGTAGACCTGTGCGCCGCCGCGCCACGCCGCCGCCGCCGACACTTTTTGTCCCACGCCGACGCCGACCAAGGTATCGGCGGCGCGCCATACGCCGCTGTTTGTCACGCCGCCGATTTTCATTTTTCGCGCCGATGATCAGTGCACAAACAAAATTAAGTTTACATAAAGTTGAGATAAAAAAAACACGATCACTATCACAAGAGTTTAATAACAATAATTGATTTCTTAACTCTTGGACTACACATTCACATCTCTCCAGAAGTTTCTTCAGAGATTCTTCCAGATAGATTCCTCCAAGAGATCCACCTGGGATTCCTCTAGAAAATTCTTCAGGGATGCCTCCAGGATGATTTTTTTCTCAGAAGATCTCTCAGGAAGATCTCGATTATAGTACCTTCAGAAATTCTTTCAGGAGAATTCAGGGATGCCTCCTAGAGATACATCAAAGATTCATCCAGAATATCCTTTAAGGATTCTCATAGGAGGTTCTTCAGAGATGAGTATGAAAGTTCTTTCATGGATTCCTTCAGAAGTTCCATAAGGAATTCCTACAGGAGGTTCCTTAGGAACTAGTCGAGGAGTTATCTTAGAGATTCCAGGAGATCTTTAAGAAATTTTTGGAATTTGTTCAAGAATCCCTCTAGAAATTCCTTCGGGGATTTCTCTTGGAATTCCTTGGGGGTGCCCTAAGAAAATTTTTGAGAGATTCTTTCAGGACTTTTTTTCAAGAATTGCTTCAGAAGTTCCTTCAGTGATCTCTCCAGGAATTCGTTCCCTAATAGCTCCAAGAGGATTCAGGGATGTCTCCACGTTCACTGGGAATACCTTCAGAAGTTCCCTAAGCTATTTCAACAGGAGTTCGTTCAGGTATCCTTCCAGAAGTCCCTTGAAAGATTCTTGCAGGAGGATTTATAAATGCCACCTGAAGAATTATCAAAAATCCCGTGAGTAGTTTCTTCAGGAATTCCCGCAGGAGGTCTTTAGAAATTAGTTGCTGCAGAGTTCCTGCAGAGATTCCTTCTGAAGTACCTTTAACAATTCCTGCAGGAGATCTTTCCAGGAATTCCATCAGAGATTCTTCCAGGAGTTTCAGGAATTCTTGCAGATGTTTCTTCAGAGATTCCTCCAGTTTTTTAGGGATTTCTACAGAAGTTCCTTCAGAAACCTCTACAGAAGTTCTACAGAGAAACTTATACGAAGATCCAAGGATACCTCCAGGAGAATATAGGGATTTCCCCAGAAGTTTATAGAGGGATTCCCATATAAGAGTTCTTTCCAAAATTTCTTTAAAATATTTTTAGGAGATTGCTCGAGAAGTTCCTTCGAAAATTCTTCCAGAGATCCCTCCTGGAGTTCTTTCAGATTGTAGATTGAGATTATGATTATTTCAGGAAGACTCACGGATTCCTCCAGGAGTTACATCAGAGATTTCTCCTGAAGCTCATTCAAGAAGTCCTATAGGAGTTGCTTCAGGATTTCTTTTAGGAGCTTCTTCAAGTATTCCCTAAGGATTATAATCAGGCATATCTTCAGGATATTCTTGGGGAATCTTTCATGGAGTTTCTCCAATAATTCCTCAAGAATTTCCTTCTGGAGTTATTCCAGGAATTCTTTAGAGAATACCCCCTGCAGCTAAGGGCTGAGAGTCTCTTTAATAAAGACAAATCAATCAATCAATTGAGCATTCCCTTAGAATCCCTGCAGGGATTTCTCCTGTTATTTCTTTGGGGACTCTTCCTAGACTTTTTACAGAGGTTCCCCTGGACTTCCTTCGTGGATTCCTCCTGGCTTTATCCTGGAATTATTTCAGGAATTCCTCCGGAGATTCTTCCTAGATTTTCCTTCGAGGTTTCCTCCTAGACTTCCTTCTAGGATTCCTCCTGAAATTGTTTCGGGGATTCCTACTAATATTCCGCCGAATTTCTTTGGTATTTTGGTATTTCTTAGAATTTTTCAGAAATTCCACCTAGATTTCTCATGGAATTCCTCCAGGGATTTCTCCTACACTTCATTTAGAGATTCCTCTTGGACTCTCTTCGGGGATTTCTCCTAGAATTCATTCTGGGATTTCTCCTGGAATTTCTTTGGGAATTCCTCCTGGAATTCCTTCGGGTATTCCTCCTGAACATCCTTCATGAATTCCTCCTGATATTATTTCGGGGCTTTCTCATGATATTTTAACGTGGATTTCACTTGAAATTTCTCCGAAGTTTCCTCCTGGAATTTCTTTGATGATTTCTATTAGAAATCTTTCGGAGGTTCCTGTTGGATTTGCTTCAGGGATTCATCATGGAACTCTTTCAGGAGTCCTTCTGGAATTCCTTTGGGGTTTCCTTCTGGAAGTGCTTCATAGATTTCTCCTAGAATTCCTTTGGAGGTTCCTCCTGGAATTCGTTCGGGGATTTCTCTCTAAATTCCTTCGGGAATTCCTCCTAAAATTCCTTCGGAGATTTTTCCTGGACTTCCTATGGGGATTCCTCTAAAAAATCCTTCGAGTATTCCGCTTGGAAATCTTTCGGAGATTACTCCCAGAATTCCTTCAGGGGTCCCCTCTGGGATTCCTGCAGGTATTTCTCCTGTAAGTGTTTCGGGGATTTCTCCTGGAATTCCTTAAAGAATTCTTCCAGGAATTCCGTCGGGTATTCCTGCTGGACTTCTTTCGGGGATTCTTCCTGAAATTTCTTTGAGGATTGCTCAGGAACTTTTTTCCAGAATTCCTCTTGAAATTTCTTCGGCGATTCCTCCTAATATTCCGTCGGGGATTCCTCTTGAAATTTCTACGGGAATTACTCTTCGAATTTCTTCAAGGATTTCTCCTGGAATTATTTCGAATTTTGCTCTTAGAATTCCTGCGGGAAATCCTCCTAGAATTATGCCAGGGGTTTCTCATGGAATTCCTGAATATTTTTCGTTGGTCCCTTCTAGAAACACTTTGATGATTTCATCTCGAATTTCTTTAAAAAAAAAATCTAGAATTGCTTTGGAGATTCCTCCTGGACTCCCTTTATTATATTCTTCTGGTTTTTTTTTTCGAGTATTCTTTTTGATATTCCATCGTGGATTCCTCTTGGAATACCTTCGGGGTTTCCTCTTGGGATTCTTTTGGTTATTCCTCTTAGATCTTCTTCGGATTTTCTTCATGATATTCCTTCAAAAATAACTCATGGAATTACTCCAGGATTCCTCCTGGAATTCCTTCGGGATTTCCTTCTTGAATGTTTTCGGTGATTTATCCTAGAATTCCTTCGGAAATTTCTCATGATACTCGAAGATTCTTCGTAGAGTTCCTTCGAGGATTCCATCTTGAATTTCTTTGGAAATTCTTCCTGGACTTTCTATGGGGATCCCTCTCAGAATTCCATCGGGGTTTCCTCTTTGAAGAATCCGCTTGTGATTCCTTCGGACATTCCTCCCGCAATTCCTTCGGAGGTGCCCTTTGGGATTTCTCCTGTAATTTCTTCGAGGATTCTTTCTAGACTTCCTTCGAAGATTCCTTCTAAAATTTAATCGGAGATTCTTCCTGATATTTTGTCGGGGATTCTTCCTAGAATTACTTCGGAATTTCCTGCTGGAATATCTTATGGGATTTCTCATATATTCTTACGAAAATTCCTCCTAATATTCTCTCAGGAATATCTCCTGGAATTCCTTCAGAGATTCCTTTTCGATGGTTTTTGTTGATTCTCCCTAGAAATTCTTTGGGGATTCCTTCTGAAATATCTTTAGAAATTCCCGCTGGCATTCCGTCGGGGATTTCTCCTGGAATTCCTTTGTAAACTCCAGCTGTAATGCCTTTGGGATTCCTGCTTGAATTCATTTGAGAAATCCTCCTGGATTTTTTTTCGAAGATTCATCCTGGATTTTCTTCTGAAATTCCTCGAAAACTTCAATCAGGGATTTCTTCAGAATTTTCTGCAGGGATCTCTAAAAGAGATTCTTGAACCGCCAGAGATAGCTGCAGAAGTTTCTTCAGGGTTTTATACAGCAGTTCCTGCAGAGATACGTCCACAATTTTCTTCATGGATTCTTTCAGGAGTTTCTTTCAGGCTTCTCCTAGAATGTCGGATTGATTTTTTCCACTCTCTAAAACGCCTAACAGTATGCAATGCGCGTACATTTATTCGTAATTACCTCTGTTCATTTCGCCCCGAATGAACTACAACAATAAAATTGCTATTTCAAGTACAGTAGACGTTCGATAACTGCAACATGTTTACGTTTCACTTAGTGAACGAAAATTCGATAACTGCAACGCCTGACAGTGTCAACAAGCCGTCAATTGACGTAAAATGAACGAAAAATTCATTCGACTGTTCATTAGGGCTAACATGGCGCATCATTTTGACGTTTGGCGGTGCGATAACTGCAAATTTGTTGCACTTACCGGACTTGCAGTTAAAAAGCATTGCAGTTAAACCGTTTGCACCGACCGAACGTCTACTGTAAAAGTCAACGGTTTCGGCAAAAACAGGGTTGTCCATTTCGCCCCGGGTGTCCATTATGCCCCTAATCCCCCTAGTTTATGTCATCAATGATCATGAAAAAGCTCAGACTGCAAATTATAGAGCGTAATGACAACTTTTTTGCTTTGCCAATGTTGAAATTATGGTCAAATTTTGGTCACGCCGATTCACGCCGCCGCCGCCGCCGCCGAAAGCTGCCACCGGCGTGACGCCGATGACGCCGCCGCCGCCGGCAAAAAATGGCCCTCACGCCGCCGCCGAGCAAAATATAGTCGGCGCACAGGTCTAGTTCGGAGCTGAATCGGTATCTGAACGGGTGTTCTTGAGTAGTAAGCTCTGACACGCAAGCTAAATTACTACTGCGATTCAATCAAAACATTGAAAGCATTTATATTATTTCCGACTCGTGTTCAGTTCAAGTACAACACTACATTAAAGAACAGCCTATGTTTAAAAGAAGGAAAAATATCAGATGAAAAATCTGCAGCTTCAACATATGAACACAGTAAAATCAAGAAACTTGAACAAACCCCCAAAAGTTAAAACCACTGATGAAAAAAATTAGCAGTTGGTATATGACGCAATGAAATTAGTAAACTTGAAAGACCAGCCTATGTTTGAAAGAAGGAAAAATATCTAAAAAAAAAGCATCAGCTAATAAAGAACAGCTTGTGTTCAAAAGGAAAAATTTCTTCTGAAACATTCAGCAGTTGGTACAGCGTACAGGAAAACGATGTTGGGGTCAATATGACCCAAACAGGCACGCTGAACGTGCATTACGCTATCGTGGTGCGAAAAACCTAACATCCTAGGAGGGTTAATAAACGTGAAAGAATAGCCTATGTTTCAAAGAAGGAAAAATACATGAGAAAAATACAGCAGCTATAACATTTAAACATATTACAAATACGAAACTTGAAAGAATAGCCTATGTTGAAAAGAAGGAAAAATCATCGATAAAAAAAATCACAACCATAATGTCCACTGTCAGCACAAAAAACAAACTTGAAAGAACAGCATATGTTGAAAAGAAGGAGAAACCTTTGCTGGAAAAGCCAGTATGTGCTTTACAAAAACGCAATGAAATGATGAAACTTGAAAGAAGAGCCAATATTGAAGATAAGGAGAAATCTTCGATGGAAAATCAACTACTTCACCAATGCCAACGAAAACTACATTGCAAAACAAGTTACCATAATTATGAACACCCTTGAATGAAATATTTGCTGTTTAATGTTTGGTATCATTAACATGATTAAATTGCTATACGACTTAACGTCCATTCGATAAAACATAGTTTCAACCATAGTGCCTTTCGACCAGATGCCCATTCGACGAATTGTCCATTCGACTAAATGTCATATGCTGCTTCTTCCACAAAACGGGTTTCGACCAAATGTCCATTCGACCAAATGTCCTTTCGACCAAACGTACTTTCGACCAAATGTCATTCGACCAAACGTCATTCGACCAAATGTCATTCGACCAAATGTCCTAAAGCCCAAAATTTCAAGTCAATTGGTTTGGAATTGACTGAGTTATAGCGAAGAGTGCCCAAAATACCGGCCGCTGCCCAAGTAGTTCGCTACCCTACATAATTTCATGAACAACTAAAAAAAAGTGAGGAATTAGAGTAAAACAAGTATAATGACATTCGTGAAGCCACTGCAATATGTTCTTATCGGTTACTTAAATCTAATCCTCTAATGAAACCCTTCTTAGCATACCACCCACAAGTTTCTTGCGAGTTATGGCTAATTGATTATTTTCAATAACTTTTATTGTAACAAAAAGTAAATGATCTGATCAAGATAACCTATTGATATAATCACATAAAAATTATAACAAAATGTGATATGAATTTTACCTTCAGTTACTGGTTTCTATCAAAATGTGATACTATTGTTACAACATTATTGTCCAAATGTCGAAAAATCAAAACTTAATTATGTTACCTACAATGAGTTATTAAGCAACATTTATAACATCATGTGACATAACTGAGTTAAAGTATTTTGAAAACACCAAGGATCTTGAACATGGTTATATCACATCAAGCTATAAATATCATGGTTTGTTTTGATTATGTTATATTTTTGTTAGTATTTTCTAGTCGGGAAAATAGTAAAAGGGGCATGATGAAGAATCGTGCGACCACTGCCAATTGATGCTTCATACATTTATCTTTGAGAGAAACCATTCTTAACAAATCTCCCATACTGAATACTGGACTAAATATTAGTGGGGAATAAGAGTAAAATGGCATGATAGCGAATCACGAGGCCACTGCAGCAACTTCCAATGGATTCTTTTTGCTTTCTTCCCTCAGAGAACTCTTTTTGATATACCACGCATAACTTCATTGCATTTTCTGGATCTTTTGAGTTATAGTGCTAGTTTCATGTAAAACTCCAATATAGAGTTTAGGGTAAAATGAGCATAATAATATTCTCGGGGCTGTTGTTATCCTTTCTAGAGTAAAACTTCTTAGTATACCACCCATAGTTTTTTTTTGTGAATTTCATACAATACTCAATACAGTGGTAGACATTCGTTTAGCCGAGACCAAAAAAATTTCTTCAAAAAAGTATCAGGAAACTCATACAAAAGATTTTATGATAAAACTTTTTTATCGTAGTGATAGTATATCTAGTGCTGTTTTATAAAAATGTGATACATCACACTTATTGAAACAAAAACGAGGGTAAAAACCCTTCAAATGTCGTTTTTTGCCTAGACATTCGTTTAGCCGAGGTAAATGAAAAATTGGGTTTCAATAGATTTTTTGCAACTTCGTGAGTATATTTCGAGGATATACCCCAAGGCATTTAGTTTATGACGTGTTAGCAAAATAATTGACCTTAAAAGTTTATTTATTTGTAAAATTCAGAGAAATATTATAAAAAACTATACCGATAAGGAGAAGCGATGATAAACATTTTTTTTTTTAAGAAAAATGATTTCTGTAAACACTCAAACGTAAGCTAGATTAGCAGTTTTGAAAATATGGCACAGAATTATTTTTAGAAATGTTTCAATTATTGCATAAAATGTCATGAAAAAATAAGTATATTGGTTTTTGGTTGGTTAAACCTTAAAATGGGATTGATAAAAGCCAAAATTAATAGTTCTGCGTTAAAATAAAGACGTGTCCTAATGCCTGTGGAGTATACCTGTTTGATACTAGCATTACTAAATGAGTTAGAAGACTTCTAAGTGAAAGAACTGCAAGAAGTGTCAGAATTTTTGTACCCTGTTTATTTAAAAGCAGATGCTCATACAAAAATGCAAAATATGGTCAAACAATTGGCTTATTTCATTCAATCTGAAGAAATATATTATAAATGAGTCTTAGTTGTGAACCACATTCATTTTTAACATGATTTATTTGAAAAGAACGTCTAAATTATAAAACATGTAGTTCATGCTAGAAAGTTGAATACTAGCCGTCCAATGTATGTTATTTCAGCCAGAATACTGTCTAGAAGATATTGGGAGCTATTAGAAGACGTAATAGTAGTAAACGCTGTGATTTATTCAAGTGAAACCATCATATTTCATCAAAAAAATACTTAAATACGTGATATTTTGATGGTTTGCGTTATTTTTTCCTGTTAAAAACATTGTTTTTCGTAAATTTTCAACCTACACTCGTCATGAAACTTTCATTAGATTCTTTTGAAACACTTCCGATAAAAATAACTACATCAAATCTCAATTTGGAAACATTTACAATATTATGACATATTTATATAAGATACATGCAAAATTAATATGGCAACACTTCCAAAAACGATCTAATTCATGATTTACAAGTCGATCTATAGTGCAGGTCACCATAAAAAAAAAATGTGTTGGATATTTTTCGAAATTTGTTAGTTTTTTATAATGGAATTCCAAAAATTTTACAATTCGGCTAAACGAATGTCTAGGAAAAAATGACATTTGAATGGTTTTTACCCTCGTTTTTGTTTCAGTGTATATGTAAGTGTGATGTATCACATTTTTATAAAACAGTACTAGATATACTATCACTACGATACAACAGTTTTATCATAAAATCTTTTGTATGAGTTTCCTGGCACTTTTTTGATTTTTTTTGGCCTCGGCTAAACGAATGTCTATCACTGTATATGTGGGGAATTAGCGTAAAGGGTCATGATAACACATCGCGAAGCTTCTGCAATTACTTCCAATTGATTTTATATTTTTTTTTGTCACGCAATTTCTATGTCTTAGTCCTTCAGATTCCTTTGATACATCTTTCATAAGTGTTATTTAGCTTATTTCATATAAAAGTCTATAAAAATTGAGGAATGAGAAAATATCACAATATCAGCAAATTCTCCTACTGCAGAGTGATAACCCTCCAAACATTCCTCCAGGCGCATTCCTTCAGAAGTTCCTCCTAATTTCTTCTGATTTTGCTACGGAAATCCTTCTCAGTTTCTTTCTAGAGTTCTTTTTAATTCAAAAGCTCATTCTAGAATTCCTCCATAAGTGCCTTCAGAGATTGATCTACTAAGAGTTCTTTCTAAGATTTCTCCAGATGTTCTTTCAGGGACTCCCAGGAGCTCCCGCTGCAATTGCTAAAGCAGTTTCTTCAGGTGTTCCTCCAGGAATTAATCGTGGGAATCCTCAAGAAGATTCTTCTTGGACTCGTCAAGAAGTTCCTTTTAGGATTTCCTTTTTTGAGAATTCGTCCAGCAGTTCCTTCTGGGAATTCTTTTAAAGTTTCTTCTGTGATTTTTCAGGGATTTCTTTCTGAAATTCCTCAAGGAATTTCTTGAAGTCTTTTTTCACGGATATTTCCCAAAGTTCCTTCTGGGATTCCTCCAAAATTTTCCAGGTAGCAGGTTGCCTCCAGAGGCACGAAGAAATTTGTACCAAAAATTGACCAGGAGTTGCTTCTGGGATTTATCTAAGAGTTCATTCAAAGATTCCTCCTTCCAGAAATTTCAACCGTGATTTCTACCGGTATGCTTCCAGAAGTTCCTTTCTGAATTCACTCCGCACTTTTAGGATTTCTTCGAGAGTCTTCTGGGACATTTCAAGGAGTTTCTTCTGAGATTCTCTCGTTTGAAAATTCCGAGATTCCTCCAGGAGTTCCTTCCGGGATTCTTCCAGGATTTCCTTCCTGGATTCCTCTAGGATGTATGGGATGTCTCCGGGATTTCTTTCTAAGATTGATCCAGAAGATCTTTCCTGGATTCCGCCAAGAGTTTCTTTCATTAGCTTTTATTGGAATTCCTCCAGGAATTTCTTTTAAGATCCCTTCATGAATTTCTCCCACACGTTCTTCAGAAATTCCTTCAGAATTCTCTCCGGAGATTACACAAGATGTTCCTTGTGGGATCCCTTTAGAAATTCCACTCTGGATTTTTTTGTTCAAGTTTCCTCCAGAAGTTTTTTTTCGGAAATGTTCCTTCCATGCATTTCTTCAGAAATTGCAGGAATTCATTCTTGGTTTCATCAAGGAAAAAACTTCTTGGGGGATTCCTCCTAGAACTTATTCCGAAATTATTTTAGGAACTCCATCCGGGATCACTCAGGGAAAGTATTCCGGCGTTCCTCCTCCATTCCATTTTTTTTGAATTCCTCCACCAGTTTTGTTTAAATTCCTCCAGATGTTCGTTCTGGGTTTCCTTCAAAAGCTTCTTCTGGGATTACATTCTTCCATGAGTTGGACCCAATGGATTTAGTACTAAATTTGTAGTATAATGAGAAAGTAAATTCTCCATTACTGCAATGAAATGTTGCAAAAGCAAGGATTTTATGGTTCCACTTTAGAAATCTCAGAAAAAAATCTCCAGGAAGAATTACAAAAGGAACTTCTGAAGGAATCCTGGATAGACCCCTGGGAAAATATTAATTAAGCTGCCCATTTAAAATCGCGTTGAAGACTCTAGTGGAAATATTTTTTTACTGAGTGAATTCCAGAAGCAACTTTTGTAGGAATACCGGTAGAAATCACGGTTGAAAATCCCAGTAAGAGGAATTTTTGAAGGAACTCTTGGATAAGTCCCAGAAGCAACTCCTGGTCATTCTTGGAAAACCTTGGAGGAATTCCAGAAGGAACTCCGGGAAGTATTCGTGAAGCAACTCCTGAGGGAATCCTTAAAGGAGCTTCTGCAGCAATCCAAGAAAGACTCCAAGAATCTGTTTAAGTAATCTCAGAAAGAACTCAATGAAGAATCACAGAAGAACTTTTTGAAGAATTCCCAGAAGGAACTTCTGAAGGAATCCTCAAAACAGGAAATTCATATAAGGAACTTCTTGACGAATCCTATAAAAAAATCTTGAGGATTCCCAGAATTAATTCCTGGAGGAACACCAGAAGAAATTGCTGGAGTAATTTCAGTAGGAACTCCCGGGGGTAACACCTCGAAGTAACCTTTGAAGAAATTTTAATAAGAATTCTTAAATCAATCTCTGAAGGCACTCCTGGACGAATTCCAAAGAGAGCTCCTAAATGAATCTCAGAAAAAAAAACTCTAGGAGGATACTGAGAAGAAATTTCTGTAGGAAAATCAAAAAGAATTTCTGCAGGAACTCACAAGGAACATCTGAAGGAATGCCTGACGAATTTGCTGGTATATTTTTACTAACTGAAGTTCTCCTTGTAGCCCATAGCTGTATCAGAACTGTCATGACCATCACATGATAATCGTAACCATCGAGTTCTGATATCACGCTTTCCAAGTGATACGAACCAACTTGGTGTATCACGCTTTGGTGTATCACGCTCCAAATAACACACATCTTGTGAAATATTCAGTGGGAAGAGTATTGTGACGTCATGTCGTGTTTGTGCTATTTCACATGCATCGTTTCGCATACTTACCGTTGTGCATGAATCTGCTCCTCGCTGCAAGTTTCACCTCCAAGAGAGTCATGACAATCCACAATGGTCCGAGGACCAACATTAAGTGGAAAAAATTAATAACTCAAAAACCATCCAAGATAGAGTCTTCATGTCTTCTAGACATTTGCTCGTGAGTCCAAGCCACGTTATATGCAAAAGTGTCCTAAACGCCAAATCTTAAAATACTTCATATTTCAGCACCTAACTTTTTTATTTCAAAAGATATCGAAATAAAATGTTCTGCAAAGTTGAAGAAGGTAAAAACCCCGACAACTTTCTCGAAGAGCAGTTTTTTTCTATCTCTTCAATCTGAGGAGATATAACTTATTGAAGAAATAAAAAGTCCGAAATCGGTTTTTTTGTCATATGTCAAAAACTGTCATTTTTTCAAGCCTACTATGTTCAGAGCAATTGTACATATTGCCAAAATACACATTTCGTCAGAAGACATCAAAGCTGTACGATGTTTCTATCAAAAGATAAAAGTATTTTTGTACTTTTTTAAGCCAATTTTTCTAGCGTAACATTTGAAAAAGGCGCAAGTGAATCTTTAATTTTCTCCCACCACCGGATCTAGTATGACAAAAACTGCATTTTAACAAATTTTGGAGAGGGTGTTTTTTTTGTTTTGCGTTTTAAATGTGATTTGACTATGACCGTATTTTAGGCATCAAATTCACGAAAAATGACATCCATAATGTCCGAGTTCAACATCTACTCGTGTTTCAAGATCACTTATCTTAAACATTCGAGTAGCGATGAACCCAATGTTGTCTTTTTTGTTTTGTTTTGTTCCTTTGTGTAAGTGAGCAAAAATATAAAACAAATTCCCTATAGTTTTTCGATTTCTTAATTCATCAGATATATGCATCTGGTGATCGTATGCAAATTTTAAATTGAATTGTGGACCGTCCAGTTTTATATGTTTGACATATATTATGAAAGGCCTTTGATCCTAGGATAGGATGCGACACGTAGTCAGTCAATTTGAGACCAATTTGCTGTCAAACGGAGACCATTCGCTGATTGGTCGAAATTGATATCCGTTTGCTGCGATCATATCGCTTTGTTGTTGGCTTGGCCGTGTTGCTAGTTTGTAGGTTTAGCATTTGATACCAATATTTAAAATCATTGTATTTTTTTTATTCACACTTTATCGCCTCAAATATGTCAGCATTCAAAAGCAAATCAACCTAATGTGACTCCCATGGCTTGACACCGGTTAAAACCATTGCAATGGTGACATATTTGAGGCGATAAAGCGTGAATAAAAAAAATACAATGATTTTAAATATTGGTATCAAATGCTAAACCTACAAACTAGCAACACGGCCAAGCCAACAACAAAGCGATATGATCGCAGCAAATGGATATCAATTTCGACCAATCAGCGAATGGTCTCCGTTTGACAGCAAATTGGTCTCAAATTGACTGACTACGTGTCGCATCCTATCCTAGGATCAAAGGCCTTTCATAATATATGTCAAACATATAAAACTGGACGGTCCACAATTCAATTTAAAATTTGCATACGATCACCAGATGCATATATCTGATGAATTAAGAAATCGAAAAACTATAGGGAATTTGTTTTATATTTTTGCTCACTTACACAAAGGAACAAAACAAAACAAAAAAGACAACATTGGGTTCATCGCTACTCGAATGTTTAAGATAAGTGATCTTGAAACACGAGTAGATGTTGAACTCGGACATTATGGATGTCATTTTTCGTGAATTTGATGCCTAAAATACGGTCATAGTCAAATCACATTTAAAACGCAAAACAAAAAAACACCCTCTCCAAAATTTGTTAAAATGCAGTTTTTGTCATACTAGATCCGGTGGTGGGAGAAAATTAAAGATTCACTTGCGCCTTTTTCAAATGTTACGCTAGAAAAATTGGCTTAAAAAAGTACAAAAATACTTATATCTTTTGATAGAAACATCGTACAGCTTTGATGTCTTCTGACGAAATGTGTATTTTGGCAATATGTAAGGTACCCCGGGGCAAGTGAGACCTATAGCTATAATTTGTTTTATTTGTTAGTTTTAAGGAAAACATTCTTCATAGAAAACATAGGTATCACACCAACGGATACTTTGAATTCAAAAATTGTTATTGTTCTCACCATAAAGAGACCATATATGTTATTATTGTTCATATGTAGATTTCAATTCACTAAGTGAGATTAACGTACTCTACTGCATTCGTCGCTTAAAAATAGAATAACAAATAGAGTAAAACTTTTTCGGTTTCAGGATAATATTTGGAGTGCTTGCAAATTATTTCAAGCGAAAAAGCTGTAATTTATTTTGATTTATTACCTTTTGTTAACTGCTCTCACTTGCTCTAGTGCATTTCAGCATCTGGGGCAAGTGAGACCTATGAGAGTAAACAAACACAATTTCGCTTTCTTCAGCCTAAGTCGAAATTTACACAAAAGTGAAGTAAAAATCGGTGCCTTTACTTATCGATCGTTGAATTATACTTAATTACTTCTATTCTTATGATGTAGCTATTGTTTAAAATGGTAAAGGTTTTGGTAGAGCATATTTTCATCTATTATTCATATTTTCGTTCAAGCAAATTCAATTATTTTTTTTTTGTTTTTCGCTGCATAATGAGTTTTTTCTGAATATTATGGAACCGATCATAAAGTATGAAAAAAAATGGAAAAAGACTTATTTGAAGTTCACGATTTAAAAACCTTTATTTAATAATCGTAAAATTATTTAAGGGTAAACATAACATATGTAAAGCTTGAAACATCTTTTGGCGACACTCATCAACTACGTAATATAAAAAGTAAGCTTGGAAATCTTTCGGCATTTAACCTTAGGGCGCTTTTTGTATAAATAAAATCAATTTGTTTTGCACGTGCAGCTAGAGTTGAACCATTTTTTTCTCAGTGATTCGTTATTATATATGTTACGTAATTTATGGACGATACCACAAAACTTTTCCAACATAAATCGCTAAACATAGTTATTCGCATAACATATTTATAATTTATTCTACCTTACATATATGCAGCAACTATATTAAGCCATTTGTACAAAAAATCCGAATAGGTCCCACTTGCCCCGTGATACGGTGTAAATGAAGATCTGCTCCACTTTTCATTATATGCATAATATACAGAATTTAAAAATTTTGAAACTGTTTTAATGCCCGGTGATAAGAAGAAATATACCAACAATGTCGTTTAGACCCATTGAAATTTTAAAATTATTTATGTTTAGAATTTTTTGGCTTGACAAAGCCAAACTAGCATTTTTTTAGGTCCCACTTGCCCCGGAGTACCTTACAATTGCTCTGAACATAGTAGGCTTGAAAAAATGACAGTTTTTGACATATGACAAAAAACCGATTTCGGACTTTTTATTTCTTCAATAAGTTATATCTCCTCAGATTGAAGAGATAGAAAAAACTGCTCTTCGAGAAAGTTGTCGGGGTTTTTACCTTCTTCAACTTTGCAGAACATTTTATTTCGATATCTTTTGAAATAAAAAAGTTAGGTGCTGAAATATGAAGTATTTTAAGATTTGGCGTTTAGGACACTTTTGCATATAACGTGGCTTGGACTCACGAGCAAATGTCTAGAAGACATGAAGACTCTATCTTGGATGGTTTTTGAGTTATTATTTTTTTCCACTTAATGTTGGTCCTCGGACCATTGTGCAATCATATTCATATCAGTGGTGATGATCACAAAACAAGGATGATGGGTGACGTCTATGGAATTCAGTCTTTTCTGATTTTAGCGACTGTAAAGAAAACAAATAAAAAAGCGCAAAGACAGAGTGATTCATGATTGTTTTTTATCACTGTCGATGTGACTTTAACGCTGATGGTTCGCGGCAACGTTGTTGAGTTTACCAAGATTAAATCAAACAGCGCAATCTTTTCTGTTCTGTTCTGGGCTGTTAGGACCCTGTTGATGATTTAACATTCAGAGCAACAAATTCCCAATGTAGTAATCGTCACCTCGTCCACAAGCTTAAAGGTATTTATAACGTCTAACACTCTGCTGTTTCGTTGTACTTCCACCATGCGTATTCGTTCCAGCTGTAGATTACTGAGCAGAACAATTGTATCATCATTGTGCAACTAATTTGCATAACTTTCGTCCACGGAAAGCAATATTTTTCCCACTTTCGCCAAGAGCTGCGATTGCGATTCTTTGTTATGCAATAATCTACGACGCACTCCACCTGTCAACAAGAGCCCTCCGCTCGGCGCTCCGACGTTAGAAGGCATCCTTTGCGTGCTCAACGGCAGTTCAGACTTCAGAGCCCTGTGCAGGTATAGTTGTTTGCTACCTATCTGTCCTTATTTTCCACGCGATAATAAAGACATTCATAGTGCGATGTGAGGTGCTCAACGTACGGGAAACTATTCCGTTTGTTCCACTAATTTGCCTGCATAATGGCATTATAAAATAGGTGTTGATGCGATTCGTACTTCTTTCACGCCTGAGGAAGAATCACGTGACGACGTTGTTCAAGCTTGTTTTTTTGTCTTACTTCTAGATTAGAGACAAGCACTGATTCGACTGGCATAGAACATCTCTTCCAGACTATTCAGAATCAGCAGTGAATGCCATAAGACCTTCAACCGCTGTATTAAGTTTCGCAACTATTACATAACCGGTACAAAGTACCTAGGCTCATCCATCCGTGAAAACACCCGATCGTTCAAATCCCAGTCGAGGTGTCGCGCAACACTCAGTTTACACCTTCTGGCTGAAGGCGTCCACCCGTTTCAGAGTCGTTCTCCATAACTGGTTCCAGCTGGCTGGGTGAAATCCGTGTGTCGAATGAATAATGAAACGATTCCCCCGCAACCTATTATTATTATTATTATTAAAGGGGTTGGCTCTAGACGAAAACATCACCACAACTGTAAATGTTTCTTTCCTCTTGAAAATTTGATCGTCAAATTTGACTTCATTGAATACAGAGGTAGTGCGCCTCCACATGATAATTTCAGGTCTACTGTACCTCTATTTTGCATAAACAACGGTCAGTTCAAGTCTGAAAAGTTTAGTTTTTTATTTGAACTTTTGTAGAAACAATTTTCTCGAGAAAGGTATGATGAAACATTTCCGAGTAGGATGATCAACTAATATACAAACAATATTAGTGACTCATGGGATCCAACTGTAAAATAACACATATAACCCTTATAGCCGCAATGCAAATATACTCTGCTTTTTTATGTCTCTATGAGATTTTCAGCCCGAGACTAGTTCATCACAGCCAACACTCAGTTGATAACAGTGAGTTATATGGTTATCGTATGGTAATACATACAACAAAAAGTTCTATTTTACAGAAAGTGCAAACAATTTTGTGCTACATATTTTCTCGAGAAAAAATAATTTTTTTAATTGCCATCAAATAATCTATGTATTGTATCGTAGAATATTTGTTTACGATACATCGTATCGTACACAACCATAAGTCATATTGTAATGTTATCGTTTTTGATATGTTAGCCACAATAAACGGAATTGTAATGTCACAATAGAATGCATTTTTGTTTGGTCTTTTTCATAAGGGTATGCCAACGATATCTTAGTTGAATTCTCGGTTCGTCCAGGTTATTTTCGTGAAAAACGTATAAAAAAGAAATATATAGTTCTTTTTATTACTCGGGCGATTGTACCGCAGTTCTCCACTGGAGACCACACAAACCGCCTCGGGCTAAGGTGATGATCAAATTCAGCAGGTAGTCTATAAACAACACCAGCACCCAACCGATTCGCCGTTCGATGATTGTTTGTTGGATCTGGTTGACCTCGCTCGAGTGGATTCATTCATGGGCTACGGCGCGATCAAAAACCTTGGCTCTATTTTTGGCAAAAGACCAAAGAAAAAAAAAATAGCTTCTTGGCGTGGGCTTCCGTTCATCTTCCTGTGGTGCTCCCACCACTTGATATCGATCGTGCCGATCGTGCGAAACTGGTTATTTTGAGCTGGTAATTTGGGGACTTTATGGCGTTTTTATTCCGGACTGGCACAAGATGGAAATGTTTTGATTTTGCTGATCGTAATATTTGGAAGGTGCGGTCGTCGCTTTCGGGACAAGTTCCGCTTAGCTTGAGGGTGCGTTCGCTGTGAATTATTGCAAGGAATTTGAAAGCAAATACAGGATGAAGGAAATTTGTCCGTTAAAATGTTGATTGTGTCTCCAGTTAGCCTAGTGGTTAAGGCTATGGATCGCCAATCCGGTGATGGCGGGTTCGATTCCCGTTCCAGTCGGGACAGTTCTCTCGACTCCCGGGGCATAGTGTATCATTGTACTTGTCTCACAATATACAAATTCATGCAAAGAAAGCCCTTCAATTACTAACTGTGGAAGTGCTCAAAGAACACCAAGTTGAAGCGAGACAGGCCAAGTCCCAGTGGGAACGTAGAGCCATAAAGAAGAAGAAGAAGAATGTTGGTGGTGGAATCTCTCATTTCGTTGATCCAGCAGCCGAAATTGTGGCTATCATTTTAATTCTTTGTTCACTCTTTTCCCAAACATGGGCTGTTCTTTCGAGTTACGCAGTTAAAATGGTTGTTATCGGGCATATACAAACATTTTCATAAAATGTTCACCCTCTCGTAAAAGACAGGCTGTTCCTTTATGTGACTTTTTTATGAAAGTTGTTGGCTAAAATTTTCATTGGATATTTTCTTTCTTTCGAGTAATAAGATTAAAATATTGTGTGGCATTAATGTGTTACTGTGTTCATCAGCTGTTGATCCATTCTTTGAACGCAGACTATTCCAACAAGTTACACTATCTCGTAATTTTTCAACTGTATGTCTGCCCTGTTTTGACCCCGAACCACTTACTGGTTTGTGCGTAAGTGCATTAAAGTACCGCAAATCAGATGTAAGCCTGAAGCTCATAGGCGCAAATGTGTTGAAAAATGGATAAATTGAAATGGAAAAATGCCAAAGAATAATCCATGTAGCTCTCATGGGAGTTGAACCCACGCCTCCCCAATTCGCTATACAGGGCACGTTATCCAAATTCACCACAGAACAGGTAACGATTCTGCGGAGTAAAAAGCCAAGGACAGTTCATAATTGTGACAAAACGTACAATTGACCTAGTACGTTCAAATTAAGAGCTAGATAAAAAAAAGCTTTCGGCAAAGTTGTTCGAAAAAGCATTGCCCTGGTTTGCATATGGCACCAAATAAAAAAGTTTTGTCGCAGATTTGAGTTGTGACGAGGACCCATTCTTATCAAATATTTTGAGAAAAGATGCAGCAGACAATTGCAAGCAACTTCTCTGAAGATCAGAAGGCCGGCTTCACAGGCACGTTATCCTCCATAAGGGACATTTGTGCTATTGTTAATTGTTCAGCTTTCTATCACGTGTCAAGCAGCACACTCTACAAGCGAACATTATCAATTTCGAAACAGTCGGAATTTGTCAAATCGAAACAACAACAGCTGCGACTGTTGCATCGTTGGCGATTCTGAAACAATGCTTTTACCATGCAAATATTTATATTTGTTTATTTTTCTCTTCGTTGACTGCATCAAAGATCCGGTCTTTATCAATCAGACAATCAATCAAACCATCAATCAAGCGGTGAAATTGACAATCCATTTTTTTTGGGTTGCAACAAATATGCTATTGAAGTTTGCGATATACCATCAACCAAGAAAAAAAACCCTTTGTTTTACTATACATACATGTAGGTTCCACTTCTGATTGGGAACATCTTCAGGTGTCACGGGCGTCAAATAGAGAGGGAGACTGAAGCATGTTGCATATGAGCCAGATATATAGGGGGTGGCCTCAGCATACGCGCAGAATCTCGAGGCCGCGTTGCCAGACGGATGCGAGCTCGATGTGGCCCCTCTACAGAACTGCTGGAGTACAGAGAAAACAGCCATCAACGACGCAGCCGAGAGCACCATCGGGTACGTGGAACGGAATCGACGGAACGAATGGTTCGACGAAGAGTGCAGAACGGTTTTGGAGGAGAAGAACGCAGCGAGGACGGTAATGCTGCAGCAAGGGACCCGACAGAACGTGGAACGTTACAAACAGAAACGGAAACAGCAGACCCGCCTCTTTCGGGAGAAAAAGCGCTGCCTGGAAGAAGCGAAGTGCGAAGAATCGGAACTGCTGTGCCGTTCCCAAGAAACACAGAAGTTCTATCAGAAGCTCAACGCATCCCGCAACGGCTTCGTGTCGCGAGCCGAAATATGCAGGGATAAAGACGGAGGCCTTTTTACGGACGGACGTGAGGTGATCGAAAGGTGAAAGCAGCACTTCGATCAGCACCTGAATGGCGTGGATAACGTAGGCACGGGAGATCACGGCAGCGGAGGAAATGACGACGCCAGTAGCGGAGGACACAAATGAATCAACTCCCACGCTGAGAGAAGTTAAGGGTGCCATTCACCAGCTCAAAACCAACAAAGCAACTGGTGTGATGGTATCGCAGCTGAACTCATAAAATGGGCCCAGAAAAGTTGGCCTCCTGACTGCATCGTTTGATAGTGAGGATCTTGGAAACCGAACAGCTATCAGAGGAGTGGAAGGAAGTGGTAATCTGTCCCATTCACAAGAAAGGTGACCATTTGGAATGTGAGAACTTCTGGACGATTACTATTTAGAATAATGCCTACAAAGTGTTATCCCAGATCATCTTCCGTCGTCTGTCACCTAAAGCGAATGAGTTCGTGGGAAGTTATCAAGCCGACTTCATCGACGGCTGGTCGACAACGGACCAGATCTTCACCGTACGGCAAATCTTCCAGAATTGCCCTGAATACCAGGTCCCAATGCATCACCTGTTCATCGACTTCAAGGCGGCATACGAAAGTATCGACCGCGCAGAGCTATGGAGAATCATGGACGAAAACGGCTTTCCTGGGAAGCTGACTAGACTTATTAAAGCAACGATGGACGGTGTGCAAAACTGCGTAAGGGTTTCGGGTGAACTATCCAGTTCATTCGAATCTCGCCGGGGACTGCGACAAGGTGACGGACTCTCATGCCTACTCTTCAACATCGCTCTGGAAGGTGTGATGCGACGAGCCGGGATCAACAGCCGGGGAACGATTTTCACACAATCCGGTCAATTTGTGTGCTTTGCGGACGACATGGACATTATCGCTAGAACATTTGGAACGGTGGCAGAACTGTATACCCACCTAAAACGCGAAGCAGCAAAGGTCGGACTGCTGGTGAATGCCTCAAAAACAAAGTACATGCTAGTAGGCGGAACCGAACACGACCGGATCCGTCTGGGCTGGGTAGTAATGTTGCGATAGACGGTGATATCTTTGAGGTGGTTTAGGAATTCGTCTACCTCGGATCCTTACTGACGGCTGACAACAACGTGAGTCATGAAATTCGGAGGCGCATCATCAGCGGAAGTCGGGCCTACTACGGGCTCCAAAAGAAACTGCGGTCGAGAAAGATTCACCCACGCACCAAATGCACCATGTACAAAACGCTAATAAGACCGGTGGTCTTCTACGGGCGCGAGACATGGACCATGCTCGTGGAGGACTTGCAAGCACTCGGAGTTTTCGAGCGACGCGTGCTAAGGACGATCTTCGGCGGTTTGCAAGAGAACGATGTGTGGCGGAGAAGAATGAACCACGAGCTCGCTGCACTTTACGGCGAACCCAGCATCCCGAAGGTGGCCAAAGCCGGAAGGATACGGTGGACAGGGCATGTTTCAAGAATGCCGGACAACAACCCTGCAAAGCTGGTGTTTGTTACTAATCCGGTTGGCACAAGAAGGCGTGGAGCGCAGAGAGCACGATGGGCGGACCAGGTGAAGCGTGACTTGGCGAGCATTGGGCACGACCGAGGATGGAGAGCGGCAGCCACAAACCGAGTATTGTGGCGTACTATTGTTGATTATGTCTTGTCTTAAATGTGATGTTGAACAAATAAATGTACAGGGGATGGCCAAAATGTTTGGGATAGGCAACTTTTTTTTCTCTCACAAAAAAGTTCAACATGCTATAACTTTTCATAGAGCGCATCAAAAAATCTCAAATTTTGACTGTTTGTCAATCTATTATATGTGCATCATTGGTACAAATTTGGGCTCGATTGATTAATATTTCGCAAAGTTAGAACCGTTCGGGTAAAACACCATTTTTTAGACAACTCATTTTTGAGCTGTCACATCTCGGAAACCAGTAAACCGAATTGAATGAAATTTTGAACATACACTAACAATATGTAAATGCTTCACAAACTATTAAAACAGGTACTTTTTAAACTTTGAAAAAAGTTATCATGGATTGACACTTTTTGGATTTTTCTCGAAAAAATGTAATTTTTTTACATCAATGTCAATAAATTTTAGTGTTGATATCCAAAGATTTTCCACTTCTGTTCTCAAGTTATCTCTAATCAGTTATATTAGAGCCTATTTAGATTGAAGGAAGAACACATTTAGTAATTTTTGTGTGGTATTGTAAATTTGACTTATTTTCCTTTATATGGGTAAAAATTTCAACCCGGTATAACTTATTTCGTCGTGAGAAAATATTACATTTTATAGCGTCGTATTAAGTATCAATATATTGTTGATAAACGTTAAAAAAAAATCATTCAATTCGGTTCACTGGTTTCCGAGATATGACAGTTCAAAAATTAGTTGTCTAAAAAATAGTGTTTTACCCGAACGGTTCTAACTTCGTGAAAAATTTATCAATCGAGCCCAAATTTGTACCAATGATACACATATAATAGGTTGACAAACAGTCAAAATTTGAAATTTTTTGATGCACTCTATGAAAAGTTACAGCATGTTGAATTTTTTTGTGGGAGAAAAAAAGTTGCCTATCCCAAACATTTTGGCCATCCCCTGTATGTATCAGATTGGGTTTGACCTATGGTTTGACCCCTGTTTCTAAACAAGAATCTGCATACCTTTAAAGCCGTTGGACATTCTTTAACATCACATAACTTAAACAATGACCACCGTTATATCTCGCCCAAAATGTTCACTCTGACCATGACTTGCACGTTTTGTCGAATCAAAATGTCTTTGGCACCATTTACAATCTATTTTTAGCACCCCGTCAGTGGTAGCAGCGAGCGTGTGGTGAAAATTCGTATCAAAACAAAAGCAACAAACCCATTTTTTTTCGCTGATAGTGAACATTAATCACACATTTCTCCGGCTTCATAGATTCGCACCGTCGTCGTAATGGCGACGGACGACCGGCATCCACACCACACAACACAAACAATTCGGTAACACGCTGCGCTGCGTCCGAATTTATGAAACGGCGTGCGGCGCGGTAATGTCTCTGCTGGACTTGGACCCGGTGCTGGTGTGGCATTGCGTCCACCATGTGTGGTGATGAGTCAAAAACGCGCTTTTTCGATTGCGACCGGACCGCCGAACCAGATGCCGCCAAAAATAATAGGAAAATTGCGCTCCGGAGGAGGAGGCGAGTGGAAATGTTGCGTAAGGACACGTGCGCGCTGGCTTTGACCTGACACTGTTGGCCACTACTGGTGGTGGTGATGGTTGTCGAATAGTGTTGTTTGTACGAAGTTAGAGTTTGTGGCAATCGAATTGGGTCATGTAACTTGGAAGATTTCGCTCGATTTTGTGTGTGATGATCGTTTAAAGTTTGAGGTTGGCAATGTAAAGAAATAGGCATGAGTTAGGTCCCCAAAACCATTCCTCATTTTCAATGAGCAGCAAAAATGACTTCTTGGCTCCACGTTCTCGTTGGAACTTGGTCTGCCACTCTTCAACGCATTGTTATTTCGTACCTCTACATGAAATAACGTGTAGCTCATTGACTGTGGATCCCTTTGCGGAAATGTTGCAGGAAATGATTACCCACGGAAGTGCGTTTGGAAAATATGCGGCAAGTGATATTTTGATTTGTTTTGCTGTGAGGTGCTGGGAATTGACGCGGGTGCCCAAGTAGTGCGAATCCCTATGTGCCTACAATCTACATGAATATCTTGGAAATCATTAGGAAGTCTCTTTTGGTGTTTTCGCAAAAGTTTCTATTAGAATCCTCCAAGAGTTTCTACGTTTTTTTTTTCAGGAGTTCCTTCTGGAATTCAAACAGAATGTCATTATGCTCGATTCGATCCAAAATTGTATTTAGGAATTCTTCCAAAATATCCTAATTGGTGTCCTCCGAGAGTTTCTGCAGATGTTCTTCCAAAAGGAGTGGGAATCCTCCGAGATATCTTCCAAGAGTTTCTTGAAGGAATTCTCCCGGAGTTCCCACTGGGTGTTCCCCAGGGCTTTCTTTCGAGAAACCTGCAGGACCCCCTTCTGGGGATCCTGCAGAATTTCTTCTGGAAATCCTTCCGGAGTTCCTTCTTAAAAGCCTCCAGAACTTCCTCCTAAAGTTAGTTCTGGAAATCTCCTATGTTTTCTTCTAGGAATCTTACAGGACTTCGTTCTGGTAATCCTTCAAGGATTACTTCTGACAATGCACAAGTTCCTTTTGGAAATCCCGCAGGGGTTCCTACTAGGACTTTCTTCTCTTTATATTTCAGAACATCGTTCTGTGAATCCTCCAGGATCTGAAAATCATCCCGAAGTTCCACCTGAAAATTCTTCAGAAGTTTCTTCCGTCAATACTCTAGGACTTTCTACTGCAAAACCTCCAGAAGTCTAGTGGCCGCCCGTGGATGCTATTCAGTATCGCTAGACCAGCTATACTCACACAAGGAACCAATGAGATATCTGCCGAGGACTAAGCAGGCATAGTCAGTGTGTGAGTGTTGGTGATTTTCTATTTATAGGCGACATTGTCGCCTACCACGTTAAGTTGCAGGCCAATGTGAGG
The DNA here is from genome assembly GCF_035046485.1 of Aedes albopictus. Lineage (NCBI taxonomy): Eukaryota > Metazoa > Arthropoda > Insecta > Diptera > Culicidae > Aedes > Aedes albopictus. The sequence goes on along the minus strand of NC_085137.1, from coordinate 243,315,093 downwards.
AATGGGGAGGAAGTGATGATTGCAATCGTTTGTATTCACAGCAGACCGAATGTACCTCTGCGTCTGTACAAATATATGCGGATGTCGGAGTGTTGGTGCAATATGGTTGGCAGAGGGTTCACACATTGGGGCGTAGATGCCAGTCGTAAGGTGAAAGATTAGTGTGTTTATTACTCTCAAGATAACGCGGCACATTTCGCTTGATTGCATAACTCGTAGGCGTTATATGACAATGTGACTCTGTTTCTATTCTAGCGATGGCTGTGAACTTGTGGATATACATGAGTTGTAAATGTTGAGAGGAGGTAGAAAGTATATAGAAAGATACGAAGACCAGAAAAAAGACGGGCCAGGGATTGAACCCATGATGCTTTGCATACGAATCAGAAGTGGTAGCCACTAGACCACCAAGCCAGTTATAAGGAACTCCGGAAGCAATCCATAATAAATCTTCGGAAACCAGGATAAATCGAGCCAAACAGCAACAAGAATCTTCTATGATCCCATGAGAAACATCCCGGTATAAATCTCAGGCGATACTTCAGGAGTACCCCGCAAAAACCGCCAAGAAATGTCCTCGTTCACTTTGCTGGTATTACTCAACAGACAAAGAAATCGATTCCAATATGGCACTCACCCGTTTTGCCCAGAGTTCAGTAACTCTGCCGTAACTCGAAAAAGAAATATCGGTTTCGTCCTCACAAACCGCTTTTCCAAACCCAGGCCACTGAACCTTTGAAATGTAGCTTTGAAGCACCCGAACCTGCCAGTACCAGTCAAGTTTCGAACCCAATGGGGAGGCGCATTCCTATAATTGGATTGACCTACTTATCCGTACCGCCGCTACAAACAGCATTTTCCTTTCTGGCCTGTGCAAATATTATTCACCCAACTGCAGAAAAAAAATCCCTTTCCATACTGGCTTCAACCAACAACGTTTGCTACTACACAGTATGTAGGTACCCTTGCGAAATACTTGGGAGAAAGTGAAAAATCACATTCACTCCACTCTCGGACCAGGTAGGCAGACTGTGTAGGGCAGGGGTGGTACGAGGCCGTTAAAAATAAGCGCTCCCGCAACGAAAGCAAAAGTTGTCAATCCGGTCCGAGCTTTTTTTAGAGAGGCTGGCCAAGTAGTGAACATAGCCATAAAAAAGGGGCAGTGAGTGAGCATCACGCAGAGACACACTGCTGATCTGTGCTGTGCGATTACGGTGCGTAACTTGAATTAATAAGGCACATGCCCACAATCCACATGTCATCTGTGATCAGTAGTAGGTAACCGCGGTCAACACCCTCGTAAACCATAGATGGGTTGACTTTGCAGAGGGTCCGATGTTCTAATAAAAGTGAAAATGATACAGGTACAGAGATGGGTTCACTGCGGTTTGTCGTCGTAGCTTTCTCCAAAGATTCATTCGCTACGCAGTGAAGGTGTTTGAAGCAATGAGCCACCTGTGTTACGATGATAAGTGATTGGTTTCATATAAGTCACAAACATTTTAATAAACTGACAATTTCAATAATATGGAAAATTTGAACAAGGCGTACATAATATTTGACGTTCAAGGGATATGGCAACATTTTTCTGAGGAATATTTACAGAACACTACTCAGTGCCGCATGTGCCATCGCCACATGTGTGCTGAAAGCATGATTTTTGATGAAACTTCTCACTCCAAGGACGATGCTCTGGTGAAGGAAGTTAGCAGGAAATGTTAATGTTCGAATGGTGGAGGCCAGTATAAACCAAACGTCTGAGATTGATATACCGTGAAAGTTGTTGAAACGCGTGCCCGGCAGATGAACGGGACCGTCAATGGCCAATAGTGCACGCGACTCTGTAAGCAGTGCTGTGTTGTCGAGTAAAGAGATTTTATTTTAGTCTGCAGGCAAAGTAAAGGCATTTTAGTCCGCAGGACTCCGGCCTTTTCTCCCATTCTTTTCCGATTACTGTTCAAGAGTTGTTTAACTGTATGCCAATACTGCAAAGTGATCAAAATACATTCAAAAGATGATTCTCAAGTACTTTGCTCACCAAACCGAACCGATCCGGTACAAACTGGTAAAATTGTGCAGACTAAAAGGCACCAGCTTGCACACTACAGCGACGACTACGCCGTCGAAGAAGAAAGACATCATGCGACGGGCAGCTGATGAGATACGGATTTGTTTGTCCCTTTTTCTGTAAATACTGACAGCAATCAGCGAGCTAGCGGGCGAGTATCACCTCGTTAGAGGAAAAGCAAACACACTTGATTCCGGCCGGAGTGTGCGATCCTTATCAGCCAACCCAGCTCGCTTTCGTCTTTGTTTTTTCGCTGCGAGCTTTCCCATTATCAGACATCGAATTAATTGCCACGGGTGAGAGCCATCCGACGATCCACCGGAATGTTTACCAACTGCTGCTTTCTGGATTGACACTTTTTTCCTCAATACAATAATGATGGCGAACGTGATCCGAACCAGATCCTCCACCAGTAACTGTGATGGGGTCGCTCGTCGGACAATGCAGCTGATAACAATGACCTCCTCGCCATATGAATTACATCTCGGATGATTCGCTGCGTGCGAGGATTCCAAACGTTTGGTCTTTATTCGAGAGTACAATCCGGTTCTACAAGTTCGGAAATCCGAAAACCGAAATTAGATTGTGTAAACAACATGTTTATGGTCGAACGTGAAGGTTAACCGAGGCAGTGTTTATGGACATGGTGCTTGAGAGATTAAAAGGCAGCAAATGGATGGTGTGTTGTAAATGTAATCGGCCGAGCTAAAGAGCGATTAGGCGATCCTCGTTGCTGTGCTTGTGTATATGTATATTTGTTGTTCTTCCCCAAAAACAGGTTCCACCACCGCACCGCACCGAACGGAGAGAAACCACCAGTCGAGCCGAACCCATCTCAGGGGCATGTGCTAGTGGCACGTGATAATGGATGCCGCGAAAGAAGCAATCCGGATATTTGCGGTCCCCGGTGCTGATACTGTTGCTGCTGCTGTTGCTGCTAAATGCTAATGTCAGAGGTTTGTTTTGCTGTTCTGCGTCGTTGCCATTGGCGAGTCTCACCGCACGCTAAAATTGGTGCAGTATCAGTTGGGACGAACACAGTTCAGCTATCGTTATCGACAGAAAATGAGAGCTACGCATCTGGTTCTTGCTTATGAACTTGCACGATATTTAGCAAAACTTCACGCACGAGATAGAATGAATTACTATTAGCGTGCAATGAATAGCTACAATCGAAATGTACTGCTTGATAGATGACTCGGGCTTATTGCTCGATCCACCACAAGAGCTGACACAAATTTAGGAACCTGTTAGAGTAATAAAAACGATTACAGGCAGTGCGCTGATACGTCTGTAGACTTTTGTTTAAATTTATACACACGGCAGTCTTTGTATGTTTATCAACACAAATTTGGACAAATAACTCCTTCATCCGTGGCTAATCAATACGGATGTTGTTTGCTTTTTGCAAGGCTACGAAACTTTCCATTATAGGCGTGATAAGATTAGCTTTCTGGGGGTGGGTACTCTGAAGTGCATAAGTTACTTACAAGTACGACAAATGACAAACATTAAATAATACTATTTTGAGTTATAACTCAATTTTATACCAATTGACTGAATTTTTCTTCTTATAGTTTCTATTACATTTTGCTATCTATGTTTTTTTTCTCGAATTTTTATTTTTCATCGATTTTCAAAACAAGCAAAACGAAGCATTTTTTGATACCAGAAAAAGATTCTACGTCGAATTTCCTTTGAAATTCGTTCATATATATTCAACTATATTCAACCGTTCTCAAGTTACAGCGAATTTAAAATTTTTATTAAGTAATCATAATCTGAAGTTCAACCTTGTGAAATTATATTTGAGATTTTTAGCCAAAGATGATGATTTATTAAAAGGTAAGTAAATTATAAGACCGCCTTTGATTGGCCACGTGCTAAGCTATAGTACAGAGTTGCTCGGTGCAGTTTACCGTTCTTAACACTTTGTTCCATTTCCATGAAGCTAAACTATTTTGATTCACTTAAATTACACTGGTTTACAAAATAAAACGAAAGTCGTAAACTTCTGTCAACGACCAAAATTTTTGAAGCACAATTTAGCGCTGATTTCGAAACCGTGCTTCAAAAAAAATAAGTAGAACGGTTTTTAAGTTTTTGCTCAATATCGAGTTATACAACTTTTTAAAATATGGCATTTACTAAAATTTAAATATGTTGCGTTTTGTTCAATCAATTTTAAATCTTTTTCCATAAATTAAATGCTGATTATAATACCATTCGATCACCTGAACTCAGGTTTTGCGTCAGATTGATGAAATTCAAAATATTGGCAAGTTTTTGGGGCAATCTCCTTAAATTTTCAAAAAAATATGAAGAAATATTTTTTTTTTCAATATGGAAACAACAATTTATAAATTCTTTCTCAACGTTTATTTAATATATCATATGTAAGCGAGTTGAAAAATTCAGCTCAATCGGAGCATTGGTTACGAAGAATGAGATGTTTGAAGTGAGCGACTTTGCTTAAAAATAGGACAAAAATCGATTTCAAATCATCAACCTTGTATGGAAAGTCGAAACAATTTTCGCTCTATTGTAATTTTTTTCCTTCACGTTTTCGAACTCAAGGCATGATTCTACACCAAAAATGATAATCAGCTTACCGAGTTCAAAAATGCTGTAAACTAGTGTTATCAACTCGAATATTGGTGTTATTTTTTTAAACCAACCGAAAAAGTATGCTGAACATACGTAAAACTTGAAGTTCGTAGATCCAAAATGTGTTGAAAAATGGACAAAATGAAATGGAAAATTACGACAAAAAAAAAATCACGAAATCCTTGTAAGATTTGAATCCGCGACTCCCCAAGTTCGCTAGATAGGGCGCGTTAACCAACTTCGCCACAGAACAGGTAGCGATTCTGCAGAGTAGAAAGCCAGCTAGAATCCCATGTCCACCTTAACCCACGTTCTTCTGTTAACCGAAAGAGATAGAGATATTTGAAATTAGTTTTGGCTGCCGTTGGTAATATTTTGAATACGAAGGGAGCAAATTAGGCTCAGTGTACCAGTTATGGCTATAGTACCTCAAATTCATCATAGTTGATTTTCAACCTTTAATGATGCAAATCAACAAGAAAAAACTCGTGAACAACAGATCACGTTCACAAAAGATTGTTGCAATCATTCAAGCTTCACAATTTGCTCAAATTATGATAGAAATAATTCGTTTTCCTTGCACCCTCTTTTGCCATAGTGTACCCGTTATGGCTAATCCCATAAGGAATGCATACAAATAGTGCGCATTGGAACCCGAATTAACAAATGTGTCCATAACTGGTACAGGGTTCATATCATAAATACTAAAAGTCTGAGATGAACCAGCCTCGGGCTGAAAATCTCATAAATAAAGGGCGCAGTATCATAACGTCCGAGGCCATAATGTCCCAGGACTTTATGGCGCATTTTTTCGGGGCATAACGTCCAAACGTGCAGGTATGTCACGAAGTCCAAGGAAAGAAGGCACATATGATATTATGACGCATCCAAACTTTTGGACGTTATTTCGCAAAAAAAACGCGACTTAACGACCGGGACTGTATGGCCTCGGACGTTGTGATCCGGCCCCTAAATAAAGACATAAAAAAAATAAAATACTAAAAGTAGTTTTGGCCCAATTTCTATATTTTTCCTGTAAAGTATGAACACTAATCAATCATTTAACATATCGATGACATTCGTCTGTCTTCTTCTTCTTTTTGTAGAAATAGTTTTCCTCAGGTAGTGCGATAACTGGTACAGGCACTCTAATCAATATTTATCAACAGCCTAAAAATTATAGAAATTTCCTCTACAATGCACAGTGTTTTATTTTGCCGATTTCGTGCGCTTTTTAAATAACGTTTCAATCGTTGATTTTTGCGATATAGTTTCTTCGGAGAAGTTTCTACATAAGATAAAGTGCATCTTTTGACATGAAGAGTTGGATGATCAATCCACCTATAAGTGAAATGGAAAAAAATATTTTTTCAAAAAATGCAGATAGACGTCTGATGTCTTCCGCAAAGTTGTGCAAAATGCAATTTTGAACAACTATGTCAAAGACGTCATAATGCTGAATCTCATACTACGAGATATGTTGCGTTGTATGTGCATGACCCCTAGAAATCATATATTTCATCATAACTTTTTAACGGGATTTTTTACATTTTTTGCGTCTTCTACAAAGTTGTTTGGAATGTTAAAATACATGTTTTTTCTGAACATCAAAAACCCTAGCTTTTGAAATAACAAAGTTATTCACGAATTTATGATTTTTATAGGGTAACTTTGAACTCGTCTAACTTCTTTCGGAGCAAAATGGCGCAGAGAATCGTTTCGAATAATGAAACAACCATATTTCTAGTATATGAAAATGGCTTAAACTTTTGTATGGGAGCATCCATTAAGTACGTCACGCTAAAATTGGAAATTTTCAACCCCCCTCCCCCCTTCGTACGGGTTTTCCCTATACTTAATACATTGCTTGTCACACTTTCATAAACCCCCCCTCCCCCCTAGGACCGTGACGTACTTAATGGATGGCCCCTATGCAAGTGTATTCTTTATGTGCTATGGTAAATAAACAAACAATTATCAAATATTGAAATTAGGGTAAGTGTACCAATTATGGCTATAGTACCAGTTATTCACCATAGTTGATTTTCACCCTTTTACGATGTAAATCAACAAGAAAAATTTTATGAACAACAGATCACGTTCACAAAAGATAGTCGATAGTCGCACTCATTAAAACTCCACATTTTCCTCAAATCATGGTAGAAATAAATCATTTTCCTTAAAATTTCGGCTTTTTTGCACCCTTTTTCGCCATAGTGTTCCAGTTATGGCTAACACCATAAGAAATGCATGCAAATAGTGCGAAAAGGAACCGAAGTTAAAAAATGTAACCATAACTGGTACAGGGTTCCTATCATTGGCACACGCTGTAATAAATACTAAAAGTAGTTTTGGCTCCGTTTCTATATTTTTCCTGTAAAGTATGGAAACTAAGCTGTCTTTTAACTTATTGATGAAATTCGTTGGTCTTCTCGTTATCTTCTATATATATAAAAATGCAGTGGCATACGTGGGACCGCACATAACTCACGAATGGAACATCGGATTTGGGTCATCTTTGTTTTGTTCTGTTAGTTTTCACCTAAGGAAGGTTTGTGAGGCAAAAAACATGGAAATGCATGCGAGTTTTTGAAAACCGATCTTCCATACATTTCGACCGGGGACTTGGTCTTGGCTAGAAACTTGAAACGTCAAAAAACGCAGTAGGCAAGACAAAGTTTGCCGGGTACAGCTAGTTTTTGTATAAATAGCTTTCCTAAGGTAGTGCCATAATTGGTACACGCACCCTATTCAATAACTTCTTAATTTAACGAGATAGAATGTCACAATGTTCAGCAATATTGCATATTTTTGTATGCCCAACAACTTTCTAGAACATGATAAAGTTTCTTATGGAATTTCAAGAAAAGCGTGAGGACTGTGGAGCTACCACCACACCCGAAGGATTTTTTCAGAAATCCCCAGAAAAATTTCTTCAGGGACTCCAGCAGAAATTCCTGGGAAAATTGAAGTAAGAATTCAAGGAGGAATCACAGCAAAAATATCTGGATGACTCCCACCACGAATTCCAGATGGGTTTCCAATAGATATTCTTTGATGAACTAAGTGTAGAAATTCTGGAGAAAAAAAAACAGAGAAATCCCTGGAAGATTCCCGGAAGCCTGAAACACAACAAGCAGGAAATCTACAGCATAAATTTATGGAGCAATCCCAACTAGTATTCCTGGAGGAAACTCTCTGAGCATCTCTAGAAAAAAGAAACAAATTAAGCATTTTTTCCATATTCGACGAGGTTCACTTTCTTGCAGGAATGATGTGTTATTCCTAATCACATCAACAGGCACCGGACGTTATGCAGAGGTAATTAAGAAGAAGAGTCTTTCAGAAATTTGAAACGATATAGGCGTTAAAGGAGCAAAAATGTGTTAGTATGCAAATATATTTGGCCGTTTACAAAAAATACGCGAGATTTTAACTTGCCCCGGTGTACCTTAATTGAAATCTCATATGTTCTCGTATGCCCATGCAATAACAGGACGATGAAGATATCTGTATTTAGGGAAACAAAAGTTCCAAAAACATTGTATTGAACTCGATGGGTTATTCACATATTACATGTTTGACTAATAAATACGTTTTTTCTTCTTTCTTTTCCAGGTATGAAGTCTTACACGTAAATTGATCTTCTAAATAGATAAGTATAAAATGTTCATTTGAGAGATGTTGTAGGCGCGTATTGCAGCGTTAATAATAGTGAATATGCGTATAGGTTTTGTGCAATGTTTAATCCTATTTTTCAAAGGTGATAAAATTGAAACGTTACTGTAAAAACGAGTTGGACGAAAAATTTAATTCAAATGGACGTTTGGGAAAAATGACCGATAAATAACATTCTCAATAATTTGTTATGTTTTTCTGATTTCGAAAGTGCGTATTGTTTTTGAACTTTTAGATCTAAAAGTTGAATATTTTTCATGATGATATAGGGTCTTGTATCACTTGGGCAGGTGTACCTATTTTGAGCACCTGAAGCTATAACTACACTACCCGTCATAAGTACGGACTCATAAAAAGTATTGCAACAATATTGCATCACCCTGACTCACCTCGATATCTCCAAAACCTGAGGACTTACAAAGATGCTGTCTTCAGGAAAGTTATTCAGAATATCAAAAGCAACAACTTTTCTGAAGGCGGCATTTTTGTAGGTGTTCTGGTTTAATAGATATCGAGGTGGGTCAGGGTGATGCAATATTGTTGCAATACTTTTTGTAAGTCCGTACAGGGCCCATATAGCCGAGGCGGTAAACGCACGGGTATTCAGCATGACCATGCTGAGGGTGACGGGTTCGATTCCCGGTCGGTCCAGGATCTTTTCTAAAGGAAATTTCCTTGACTTCCTTGGGCATAGAGTATCTTCGTGCCTGCCACACGATATACACATGCAAAATGGTCATTGGCAGAGGAAGCTCTCAGTTAATAACTGTGGAAGTGCTCATAGAACACTAAGCTGAGAAGCAGGCTTTGTCCCAGTGAGGACGTTACGCCAAGAAGAGGAGAGGAAGTCCGTACTTATGACGGGTAGTGTAAGTCAATTTTATACCTAATAACTTAATTTTTGATACACGGTGATATACTTACTGTATCTAACTCTATTCAGAATTTCAAATCAATTGGTTTGAAATTGATTTTGTTATAGCGGCAAGTGCCCAAAATAAGTACACCTGCCCAAATAGTACAAGACCCTATGCCGATTGGTGAGTTCGTTTCATATTATCATTTGAAAAAAATCGAACATATCTCATTCGTGTTTTGCCAAACTCTGTTTTAAATATTGTAACTTGCCGGGCCCTTGGCGCAGTGGTCACAAGTCCCCTTCATAAACGGATGATCATGGGTTCGATCCCAGCCACAGCACTTGCAATTTTTCGTCATTTGCTCTTCCCCCTGAGAGCGGCTGACGCCAGACCATCTTCTGAGCCTATAGCTCTAACGGAACCGGAAACATGAATATTGGCCAACGGCAACTCATAATGGACCACCTCCCATCGAACTAGAAAAGGAACTACAGCTGCTGATCCTTCTTCTATGGAACTACAGCGTGCTGATCGTTCTTCCCGAGCAGGAGAAAATAGCTGAGGAATAACAAACTCAGGTATAGAAAACCCAATACCTACAACCTGAATGAGTTATTAATTAGCCCTGCATAAGAGGTAGAATACCTCAAATAATAACTGGAGTGTATTCTGTGCATAACTAGTGAATAATGATATCAGGTATTGCAATACCTAAATAATAATCGTCCATTTTTCTATACGAATAGCGATTTTTCCATAATTGAATAATACCTCAAGCAGTCCTCAATATCAAACCAATAACTCGTTGAGGTATTTTATCAATACCTACAAAATACCAAAGTGAGTTATTTTCAATACCTGGGTAACCGACCTGACTTTGGTATGCTGCAGTTATGTATCAGTTATTCGTTCCTGCTCGGGTATGGACAGGGTAGGAAAGTGAAAGCAGCACTATGTCAACCAATGCGATATAGCAGAATAGAATAGATTTAGGCTCTGTACAGAAGTGCAAGTGCAGCAACCAGTCCACGTAGTGCTCTAGTGGGCAAAAGAGCTATAAATGAGTGGTTTAGAAAATCAATATTGTAACTTTGACACTAAATTGGTTTCTGAATTAATTTTTATGCCGAAATAACTCTATGCGATAAGTACGGCATTGTCCATTTAGAATCCGGACGCAGATATTCACATATATCTCTGAGGTGAAATAACAAACAGAAAATGAAATCAATAACAAAAATAATTTATTGTAGTTCCATGTAAAGAATATCATTGAAATTATTTTATTTTATTTTTCATGCATTTTCTCATTTTTAACCGTGTTAACTTCCTTAAAAATCTGCACAATGGAAGTAAATTTTATCATCCACCCCTTTGGCGTGTTTGTCTTACAATCAGGTCATCTCTGTAGTGTCTTGAGACCCTACAGTCTGATTAGGAATCCAAAGAAACTTTGCCAAACGTTTCTCTTCTTGTGAAGTTAAGGGCAATTCAGTGGCGAAATTTGATTGTTTTTCGTTAATAAACACTATCCATCCGTGATGACATCACTGAACATCTCCGGCTGTCCTGACAGCTTGCCAAAGTAGCTCAAACCTCTACAGATATCTCGTGTGCATTTTTGAAAAGCAGCACGCAATTCTTGAGGCTATCACCCTTGTACACATTTGGTGTCATTATCGTGATATCAGAAAACGATGCTCAGAGCTCGAGCTTCCTGCCAAATCAAGGAATTCCAAGCAGATTAATCCATGAATACAAACTTCAATCTCCCGATGACACTTCCTCATGACATGGTTAACGACATCTGAGCACATGACACATAATGGTTTTGGAGATATTAACATTTTAGGCAACTGTCGGACCTCACCACGCTAAATTTTCAACGTGTTTATGCAAGATTTTTTTTCCTTCTCTTGTCTTCAATCTGAAATAACTTTGAACTCGTTGCAAGAAAATCGATGAAATTTTCGCCATTAAGGCGAAACTTAAAGCATTTCTTCATTTTTTTGGTTTTTGATTTTTTATTAAGGCCGGAACAAACCTCATTTTCTTCTTTTGTCACAGTGCTCGTTGACTCGTCAAGGGGGGGGGATGATAAATAACACTAGTTTACAGCATTTTTGAACTCGGTAAGCTGATGATCATTTTTGGTGTAGAATCATGCCCTGAGTTCGAAAACGCGAAGGAAAAAAATTACAGTAGAGCGGAAATTTTTTCGACTTTCCATACAAGGTTGATGATTTGAAATCGATTTTTGTTCTATTTTTAAGCAAAGTCGCTCACTTCAAACATCTCATTCTCCGTAATCAATGCTCCGATTGAGTCGAATTTTTTACTGTAACTCACCTACATATGATTTGTCAAATAAACGTTGAGAGAGAATTTTTAAGTTGGTTTTTTCTTATTGAAAAAAAATACATTTCTTCAAAAAAATTGGGAATTTTGCTAAAATTTAAGGAGATCGTCCCTAAAACTCGCCAATATCTTGAATTTCATCAATCTGACGCAAAACCTGTATTCAGATGACCGAATGGTATTGTATTCAGCTTTTAATTTATGGAAAAAGATTTAAAATTGGTTGAACAAAACGCAATATATTTGAATTTTAGTAAATTATATATTTTGGGAAGTTGTAAAACTCGATATTGAGCTAAAACTCAAAAACTGTTCTACTTAAAAAAATTTGAAGGTCAGTTTCGAAATCAGCACTAAATTGTGCTGCAAAAATTTTGGTCGTTGACAGAAGTTCACGACTTTCGTTTTATTTTGTAAACTTGTGTAATTAATGCTTTTGATGAAAAAATACCCAAACAATTAGGCAAAATAATAAACCTCATCGGATTTGTTAAGGAATTTTCTGAGCGACTCTAATTTTACCCTTAAATTTATAAATTTCTTGTAAAATTTATTTGTGTCCCCCTCAAAATGTTGAATTCCAACCAAAATTTTCCGAGGGAGCGGTGACATAAGAGAAAATCGAAATTTGTGTCAGCCTAAATAACGAAGCAATATTTTCAAAATCGGTTTTCGTACACAGGTAGAGTATGGATAAAGGTATCTTCTGAATTTTTTTGTGGTGTAAAATGTTTTCCATCCTTGCAGAAACCATTTTTTTGTGGAATTTTGTTCAAAAATGGTTTACGCAAAAACAACAAACATTTTCCACCACGAAAAAAAAAATCAGAAGATACCTTGATCCATACTCTACATGTGTACGAAAACCAATTTTGAAAATATTGCTTCGTTATTTAATAAAAAATCAAAAACCAAAAAGTGAGGAAATGCTTCCAGTTTCGCCTTAACATAGGACTAGTTTGTGATCAGAATGATGTAAAAAAATGATGATTATAATCATTTAGAGCGTTACAATAAATTTTACTTTGCGTTCTGATTCTAACTGGACAATGCTTTATAACGTCGAAAGTAGTGCGCTGTACGGTACATCTGATGTTTTATATACCGGTATAAGGTTTAACGTTTAGAAAAGGCAGCGATAGCTAATGAAGCTATTTCGGAAACCAATATAGCACCGCGACACGAATGCTCAATTTGTAAACAAACAAACAAACAATCTAGTACTAAATACACAATATTGCTGTGCTTGTTGATATTTTTTTTTTTGTTTGTGGTGTCGTCAGACGACTGGATAAGACCGTTGGTATATTTTTGTAGATTACTATTTACCTACATAGGGTAAATGTACCAATAGTGGTGCTATTAGTAGCTCCTTGTAGAAAAATAATTGAATAAAATTGATAATACCACAAAATAAAAAGTCTGAAAACGTTAATCGGTAGTTTTTAACTTAAATTTGCTGGGAAAAATTTAAAAACCATTGTTTATTTCAGTTTTTGCTAATAAATCACTTGCTCCAACTATAGGTACACGGTTCCTATTATGGAGGTAAAATTTAACATTGGTTCCTATAGTGGCGCATCCCATTGAATTCTTATGGGACCCACCACTATAGGACTCTACCACCACTATAGGTGCAAAGGAGCAAAAAATTTAAGGAAATTAATTGTTTAAAATAGGTTTTCCGGTAAATCCTGAACACAAAACTGAATAAATGTTATAAATTAGTTATGATGCATTTATTAAAAATGTCATTTGCAAGCTTTTTGTTCGAAATAGTGCTAAATTGGCACTACCACCACTATTGGTACTACCTCCACTAAGGGAGCTTGTACCCTAGTGCCAACAAAGTTATTTATTCAACAAGTTGCCAAAAAGATGATTTTTTTTCGGGCTGAATACAATACTACGAGGCCTGCCGAGTTCGAAAAATACAAAAGGTGCTGAATGAAAAAGGTACGATATGAGTTGCATACCAAATTTATTGCAATGAATATTCTTTTATACAACTTCGTTAAGTTGCATAATGCATCTCACTTCAGATGTGCAATGAATCAATGCAAAAAAATGGCCATTAAGATACTGAAACGAGTTGTAAAAATTAAAAATTATGATACTGAATTGCATAAAAAGCTATTCTCAATATTAGGATAATAGATTATCTTGTTTTTATATGATACCAAACATAGGAATGCTACGATTATGCGACAGATTTTTGTTCTTACTCGGGTTTTCAGCAAACTCGCCAAATAAACTGCCAGTGACGAACGCACAGAAACAGCACGTGAAATTTACGCAACATACTAATGATAGACATCGATGGTACTCTAAGAAGGTCGGTGACACATCAAACGAAAGCTCTAATTGATGGTAACTGTTTCAATCACGGACGATAATTGTAGTAACAAATTGCGCCGCATTTAGCACCTTTTGTTTTTTGGCTTATTTTTGTTTGGTGTGCAAATTCACCGAAGGCTACTAACTAAAAGCAAATATTGACACAGCCCAAAGTACGATTTCGGGCCCGATGTTTACCCACCATGATATCGCGTGCGGAACTTTCCGATTCGTTATCAGTGCCGTGCAGAAAAAAAAACTGTTTTTTGCCGTACCCGCAATTTATCATCATACGGTGGACATACGGCTCTTGAATTTTATACGCGAAATTTGGAGCGGGTCGTGTTACGGGAGATATGACGAGTGCGACCATTTTGAAACATAACCTATCCAATAGAAAATGTTTTCAACGGCTTCTAAACGAATGCGTTATCTTTCAGGAACAATAAACATCAAGCGAATTAATAAAACTCATGTCGATTTTTTCGTTGTGTTGTTTTCGTCAGATAACATCCGATTTCGCACCTGTTCCGAAGGTGTGAACTAATGACGTGCGTTGTTTGTTCGGATGAGCAACTTAATCAAATCATGATTGTGTTACGTGATAGCGGTAGCCTTGATTTTCGCGCGAAGAGAAGTTACTTTTTTATCAGAGATTGAATAAAATGAGTCAGCTCAGGCTTCGGGATGGGTAACTCTTTTCAGAATGGAAGCCATGAATCCATGTGCATTGGAACCGTTAAACCGTTATTTTTTAATACCAATCTGTTCTTCCAGGTAATCAGCAATCCTTTGGATCTAGAATCTTCTCGTAATAGAAATTTCCTATGACTGCTTCTGTCTCCACACGCAACCATGTATTTCGTTTTGATAGAACTATGGTTCATCACATTTTCGCTGTCTTTCTCTTCAAAAAATCAAAGGGTTGGTTTGGAAAAAGTCTTTTAAGCCACAATGCAATGTAGATCAATCTAACCGGAATGAGGAGCAGGTTATTTAAATTGTTGTAACAACAACGCCAAGATTTCCTCTTTGCCTGTTACACAACGTTACTAACTCAACAACCATTCCACGAATCCGGTTGTAAAGTATCCTTATGTTTGAACTGTCACTCTTCTCAAAGCCAATCACCCAGGCAGAAAACCAAGACCATATTTAAATCAGTCAAATCAAATACCCATATTCTTGCTATCACGCGGCCTCTGATCAACAGCGGTTTTATACTCCAGATTGCATTGCACATTCCTTCGCTCCAGTAGTCAGTAGGTACAGCACACACTACTAGCCCAGTGAAACAATGAACTTACTATTCCACATGCCGAGCACGTCGTCGTCCCTATCATCGCGAGCGGCGCAAATCTGGTTTACACTAAATGCAAATGTTTGATTAAGGCAAACAATTTCTGCAATTCTTGCTTGTCACAAATGTGCGCACACATGACGCCGGCCCGGCTCCCTTCCAACGTGCCATCATCTACTCGCGAAGCTAAGCGAAGTGCAGTGAAGTGCGGGTGCCCTGCCCAGCCCATCGACCCTCCTCGCCTGTTTTTTTTTTCGCATTGAACAGATGAATAAGGAGGACAGAACGCAGAACTGTCTATATCAGTTTCGATCGGGAAGCTTATTTCTAGTGCCTACTCGGGTCTGTCCAGCCCGGAACACACACGCGTGGCCTGGGGCTCGAACGATTCTGCATGGACGTTAAAAATAGTATGGCAAAAAATATAATTGACAGCACGAGCTAGTTTATTATCGACTGTTTAGAGCAGTGTTTCCCAAACTTTTAGGAGGTTTCGCCCCCTTGGAGCTTGCGAAAAACATTTTCGCCCCCCTAAGTGAGATTTATTTTTCCATGATAAATGGCTGAAAATTGGATAGGGAAAGCCTTTGAAAGCCCACATTTGACGCTACTGTGGCAAACTGGTAATTAATGTATGTCAATTAGTATCGCTCTCATTTTCATTGAGTTCTTTTCCAAATGCATTGATTGTCTGCATTTTAGAAAAAAAACTATTATTGCATGTAAAAACGAACGCTCGTTGGCCTCAAACAGATGTTTTACCAGCGTTCTAAAAGAAGGTTCTTCAACACCCGAGATTTTTGGTCATAAGTACTTAAATAAGACTGGTGAGAAATTGAAACAAAAAAACAATTGAGGGGGTTAGATACAAAGGGGTGTAAGTGACAAAAACACACTTTCGAGTAAATGAGGTTTAAAGTTTTTGACCAATTTTTCATCCCATACAAATGTATGGTATTTCAAAATCAACCTTATTTTCTCTGATTTTTGTAATCTTTCCTAACATGGTAGAAACAATCTTAAAAAAGTTCCTGAAAGCTTGAAATCTGAAGAATTTTATGATATGCTGAGCTTAAAATCGATAAAATGATCATTTACACCCCATTGATTCTGGGTCCCTCAATTACAAAAATATCTTTTATGCAACTCAGGAATGTATTGGTGTATTTTTGAATGTAGTCAGTTTTGCTCAGTAATTTAAAATTAAATGAATTGACAAGCTTCTTATAAATTGGAGAACTTTTTAATGTCAAATAAGCAGACATGCATTGCATGGCTTTGGAGGAATTCCTCACTGAATTCGAGAAAAAAATTCAAAATAGCTTCTAGCAATAAGTTACGTTGAGAATTCCTGCTGGTAGCTTCTCTTAAATATTTCTAAACAATGTGTGACGGCTTTCAACTGAAAAGCGTTCCAAGAATAATCTTAAACTTCATCTTTTTGGCTAAATTTTTCATGAAAAACAAACCGCATATAAATTTAGAAAAACTTTTTTATCAAGTAAAAATAAACCCTGTTCCTTTCATATTTTTTTTATGAAGTTTAGAAGTTTTTTATTAATTAGATCTCCAGAATCACTAGAAATTCTTTCGGAAATTCGAGAAGCAATCGTCTGTTTTTTTTTAGAATTTCGCCAAAAAGTCCACACGAAAATCGAAAATTTTGTTCATTCAATCGATTTCAAAACAGACATTTTTCAAAAATCCCAGAAACAAACAAATTTGAGATGTTAGAGATATTTAATGCTTCAATTGACTTTCAATACAATACATTTCAATACTTTTGATATTCTTCAAATATTAAAAAATCGCCCCCTTTTTAGTCGTTTCGCCCCCCAATTTCGGTTTTTCAAATTTTCGCCCCCTTCGACCTGATTTTCGCCCCCTAGGGGGCGATTTCGCCCACTTTGGGAAACACCGGTTTAGAGGGTCCGGTGTTTTTCCATGTACTTGAACAGACCGAAGCACACCATCGGAAATCATTAGACAAATGAGTTTGATAGTATCGAAGCGAGACCACTTTTGACGATAACATCCAGATATTCAGGTAGTTTCAGTGCGCCATTTTTAGAGAAATTTTCCAAATGGAAATGTATGTGAATAGATTGTACCATCAGCTAATCGAGCTGCTTTATTAAAACCTGCAAATAAAGTTCATCTTACTAATTTCTTTGGGAAGCCGGGGCCCATGGCATAAGTAGTCACACGTTTGCTTCATAAGCAGATGGCCATGGGTTCGATCCCAGCTCCGGCACTTTCGTCAGTTGCTCTTTCCCCCTGAGAGCAGTTTACACTGACCCTCTTCTGAGCCCAGGGCTCAAACGCGGACACGGATATTTGGACATCGGCAAACGGCAATTTATAATGGACCCCCAATCGGACTGGAAAAGGGTCAACCAACAGCCACACATCAACATCCTCGTGCTCATCATTCTACCCATGATAGGGTAGAAAGTGAAAGCGGCGCAAAAAGCAACCAGTTCGATATAGTAGAATAATAGAATACATTTAGGCGCGGTACAAAAGTGGAAGTGCATCTGCCAATTAGAATTGCGCAAGTGCGCAATGGTCGGAAAAAGATAAAGTTCGGCCAAAACTCTTTTTATGTGTTTAATTGAAGTTATAGGTTGTCTAGATATAGTATATCGTGTTTTTAGTGTTTAAAAAGGGGTATTCAAAAATTACGTAACCTCAATAATTTCAAAAATGGTAAAAATCAGTAAACCCCACATTTTTTGCGTTTTTTTGTTAGAAAATCAATTTGAATTCAATTAAATGATCAACTTTCGATCAAATTCAATCAAGTTTGTTCAAAACGTGTGAAAAATGTGGGAAGAAAAATTTTATTTCAGTCACAAAAGGAAAAATAACATAAAATATATGAAAAAACATGACTTTTTTAAATAGCTCTAATTTGAAAAACTGCAAATTTCTGCAAAATATTTAAACGTTTTTATGCAGCCCTAAGCATGATGTTTAAGATGTACTATTCGAAATTGCGGCGACACGTGACGACACGAACCGTTTTCTAACCTTAAAATTACCAAAAATCGTAAGGTACAATACATGAAAATTTTAAAAGTTTTGTGGCATATTAATTTTGCACCATACGTGCATTCAAACAGTCCAACAACAAGCTTTCATATGCTGGATAACATAAAACATATATTCCATTCTCAAAATATTATTATTTTATTTTTTTCGAATGGTTCATTTTTCAATTTTATGACTTAGGCCACTTTGGCGGTAAAAATGTCATTGAAATACAAAAGCAGGTATGCTTTTTATTAAGAATCATAAAACTACAATACATTAACTTTGTTATAAGGTGAAATAAAGTTTAAAAATATCAATTTCGTTTTTTGAGAGTTTTGGCCGCCCCTTTGTATGGAGCCCGACCAATGTGAAGTGGTGAAAAAAACAGCTGTAAATAGGACGCGATCGGTGAAGTACTAGAATTGAAGTACATAATGAGCTGAATTTTTGTATGGTGAAAAGGTCGATTCTCCGTGAAAAGAGCACTGTGATAGCGCATAAAGCGTAAAGAGAGCCTATAGCTCTTTACCACAGCTGGTCAAGAACAACAGAACGTCCTGAAGATTCTGAAGGTTTCTGAAGTCAGTTTCACTTAATAAGTGTTTACCGTGTACTCGGAAACGCAGCTGCGCAAAAACTGGACAATTACATATCAAATGATTCGAAATTCCATAATCGGATTCACAGCTATCACAGGCAAATGAGTCATCTTGCTGAATATTCTCCATGTGATAGCTGGGTCGGCAGTGGCCAGTCAATGCTTTGACCAGAATGCTGCAATTCTGCTTTGACAGATTTGTTAGATACTTCGCCAACCCTAGTGATGGCTCAGTACAAACAATTTTGTTTGACGCCATGACTCCAAACTATTCCAGTATTGTTTGTGCTGAGTGGCAGCCCAGGTGTCAATCTGAAGCTTTGCCCAACACTTGGATACCGGAATAGCTGGGTCAGGGCCAATGAAATCATGTGATGTTCCAGTGCGAGCTAACTTATCAGCCAATTCATTTCCAGATGAGTTCAGCTCCTCGATTTGAGTTCGACAAGCGATAACTGTCTTCGACCTGGAGCTGGTCGACGCAAATGCTTTAATAGCAGCCTGGCTATCTGAACAGAAGTATATTACTTTGCCCATTACGTGCTGCTGAAGTGCTGATTGCACTCCGCACATAAGAGCAAAGATTTCGGCCTGAAAACGGTGCAGTGTCTACCAAGTGAGTAAGACTGATACAGCCTTAGCTCACGAGAGTAAACACCAGCACCTGCTCGACCATCGAGAAGGAAGCCATCAGTGTAACATACGATGCCGTGTGAAATACTTCGTTCCAGATATCCAGATGTCCACTCTTCCCGGGAAAGGAATTTCGTGGAAAATGTCCTATATGGGAAATTACAAGCAATTGTAAGGTCACTTAGAGCAAGGACAATTTTGTCCCAATTCACCAAAAGTGGAAAGAACGAGATGTGAGTTGATGTGCGGTTCACATGAGTTTCCTCTAGTAGACCGAGTACCCGTAACCGGTAAGTGCAAGAAAGTGCTTCTTCGAATGAGTGTAATCAGTTTCGTACCTTTTAATTCCGCCCTATGTTGGTTATCCTTTGACAGATACGCATATTTCGACTACCACTTTCGACACACTGAGGAAGATTACAAGTGGTAGTCGAAATACGCGTATCTGTCACAGGATAAGCAACATAGGGCGGAATTAAAAGGTACGAAACTGATTACACTTATTCGAAGAGGGTATTCTGCTTAGAAGGTTCGAAAAGTCGGTACAAGATCAAGTGCTTCTTGTTTGAGATGAATGTGTAATGGAGCAACGTCAAAGAGAACTTCGAGCGCTGCCGTGGGAGTTGAAGAGAACGCTCCAGACATCGCCATTAAGCACATCCTTTGGAGATGGCCTAACTTTGATTGGACCGTTCTCATTTCGCCCTTTTGCCACCACACAAGACACCCATAAGCCAATATTGGCCGAGCCACAGTTGTGTAAATCCATTTGATATACTTGGGTTTTAAACCCCTAGTTGCACCAAAGGTTCGCCGGCATTGCCCGAAGGCCATACAAGCTTTCTTGATTCTGAAATCAATATGAGGTGTCCAGGAAAGCTTGGAATCAAGGATAACTCCAATGTACTTTACCTGTTCAGTCACATCGATTTCAGAATCAAAGAGACGCAAAGGTCGAACGCCATCACGGTTTCGCCTTTCCGTAAAAAGAACAATAGATGTTTTACTCGGATTAACCGAAAGGCCATATTGGCGACACCAACCCTCAACTACCTGAAGGGCGCTTTGCATCAGGTCGAAAAGGGTGCTGATGCACATACCGACTAACAATGTTAGATAGTCGTCGGCAAAACCATAAGTACCTCAATAGTGTATCTGCTACGAAATTCTACAAAAGTGGTGATATGACTCCCCCTTGGGGGCATCTACAAACACTCAATTTCTTTATCATCGCTTGACGCAATGTCGAGAAGAGATGTCGGTTTTTGAGCATTTGGTGAATCCAATTGGAAATCATTGGAGATATACCATGACCCCAGCGGCTTCCAATATAGCATCGAAAGGCGCGTTGTCAAAGGCACCCTCGATATCTAAGAAAATACCCAAGCAGGATTGTTTTTGAGCGAATGCCTTCTCTATATCGTAATCAACTTTGTGTAAAAGAGCCACAGTGGACTTTCCAGATTGGTAAGCATGTTGGTTCATATGAAGAGGCATATTGGCCAGATGAACATCACGGATGTGATGATCGACAATCACGGTGTGTTGTGTAGAACAACTTTATAATAAAAAAATAAGTAAGTCTGAAATTTTGCCCAATGATACTTTGGGCCATTCCCTTCAATTTGCTGGGTCGGTGGAAATCATCCATCGGGGGGTCTAGAACAAAAATTTTTTTTGAAGGTTTTTTATGCAAAAACTGTTAAAATCGCATATTGTAAATTTTTGCATCTCCTACAAATAGTCACAACTTTTTTGTCTTTGAAGATAGAACCATAAAAATTTCAGGCGTTTCGAAGTAGTATGCGTAGATAACTGTGTGAAAATTTCATTGAAATATGTTGAATGGTTTTCAAATAATACCAAAACTATCAAACGCATTCTAAAATACTAAGCTTAGTAGCAAAAGTCCAACGAAATATATATATATATTTTATATAATAATACAAGAAAAATATTTAATTTTAAGCACCTTGAGTCATTATTATGGCAGTACTGTGAAAACTTGTTTTCCGAATGATGAACAGATACATAGTCAAATACATGAAAGGAAATCACACACACTGCCATTATGTAGCTTTTCAATAAGTATTAGTTATTTATTTCAAGAACGTGGTATTGCGTATACATGTTCACAAGTACAAGTATGCCTGTATTATGAATCCTATAATAAACTCAATTATTATGATTGCTGAGCATGTCGGCCTTCCCCGAAAAAATATTTTAGTGTTTATTGGTGAGCCAAGAAAAGCACTCGAGGATTGGGAAACATCTCTGTTTTGAGGAAAAAGTACAGAAACTAAATTATTTTGAAACTAATGTTTACAAGCTTAAAATTAAATAGTATTTCACCTTAGTCAAACAATAAAAACAAGTTAACTCTGTTAAAGACCTCATAATAACATTGAAGTTGTGGGTATGAGTCTAAATTAAAACACTCTCTTGATTGAAGAACACAATAAAGAGAACAGAATTCAAAACAGAATTCAGTTGGGTTATATTCGATCAAGGGCAACTTTACGAAACTAAACATAGTATCCGGATTATTCCACGATATTTGACATAGCTGTTAGACCTAAACTTAAGTGTCTTTGAATTTAATAGCAATATGTTGCTTATTGCTTATGCCACCATTTATTAACAATTAACTGATAATAAGTACGGAAAGAATAGTTGAAAGAACGGAGTACTTATTGAAAATGTTTCTTAACCCTCTAATACCCAATCCCGCCTTTAGACGGGGTATAGTTTGAGCATTTTTGTAATTTTTGTTTCGTGGAAAATCATTTTTTTATATTTTTGGCTGATATTTAGTACTGTTCTGTATATTTCAAAATGGTTTTTGGTGTATTTTAAAGCGTATTTACATTTTTTTTAAATCATTGAAAAATTGATGTTTAAGTCACCTTTTAGAAGTCATTGTTTATTTTGTATTGAATCGCTACAATTAACATATTTTAAATTTTTCCCAAATCATTCTATCCTTGTTTAATAGTTTAAGGGAATCGAATACACTCTAAAATTATTTTCCTTAAAATTACACGGAAAATAAAATTTTCTGTGAAAAAAATTTAAAATAATAATATTTTAACAATAATCATAAAATCTCAAAATGTTTTCATCTCAAAAAATCCGTACCCCAAATAGGCTTCCAGGAAAAATATAAAAGTGTGGGGATGTTCAAAAATAAAAATTAGAAAAATCAAAAACTGAAATTCACGAAATCGAGAATTAAAAAGAATCATCTTCCAAAACATGTTTAAATCGATTTTAGATGACGAAAAATGATATTTAGATCCAAATCAAAAATTTGGGTATTAGAGGGTTAAGCATGAAAATTGGCTGATCAGCATAAAGCCTAGGAAAAACAATTTGATAACAATGACTTAAATATTCTTATCGATTTGTATATGACGTTGAAAAAATTTTTCTGTATAATTTAAAACCTCCAAGCATGAGGAAGAGTGATTGATCATTGTTATGGCGTTGTTTACTAGTAGAATATTTTCTACATAAAACTATATGTTTCGAAAAAATAACAAACATTTTTTTAATCCAAATTATTGGGCCACGCTCCTCTAAAGCCTTTCGCTTGCATTTTGATATTTAGATAAGACCTGATTCATTAAAAAATGAAAAAAATAAACATGTATACGCAAAACCACGTTCTTGAAATAAATAATTAATACTTTAGTGAAAAGCTACATAATGGCAGTGTGTGTGTTTTCTTTTCATGTATTTGACTATGTATCTGTTCATCATTCGAAAAACAAGTTTTCACAGTACTGAAATCATAATGACTCAAGGTGCTTAGAATTAAATATTTTTCTTGTATTACTATATAAAAAATATATAGATATTTTGTTGGACTTTTTGGACTACTAAGCTTATTATTTTAGAATGCGTTTGATAGTTTTGGTATTATTTGAAAACCATTCAACATATTTCAATGAAATTTTCACACAGCCATCTACGCATACTACTTCGAAACGCCTGAAATTTTTATGGTTCTATCTTCAAAGACAAAAAAGTTGTGATTATTTGTAGGAGATGCAAAAATTTACAATATGCGATTTTAACAGTTTTTGCATAAAAAACCTTAAAAAAAAATTTTTGTTCTAGACCCCCCGATGGATGATTTCCACCGACCCAGCAAATTGAAGGGAATGGCCCAAAGTATCATTGGGCAAAATTTCAGACTTACTTATTTTTTTGTTTTAAAGTTGCTCTATAAACACACCGTGCAATGCGTTCTAAGCATTTCAGAAAAAAGAGGTCAAACTGATAGGTCTGAAACTCTTTGCTTCTTCATACGACGCACGATCCAGTTTCGGAATGAATTTCACAGTAATATCCCGCCAAGATTTGGGAATATACCCTGTAGCAAAACTGCAAACAAGTATTTTTTTTTTTCAAAACATTTGAAATTTGAAATAATCAAATCCCTTCTGAAGCAAAATAGGATAAATCCCATCTGCTCCAGGAAATTTGAAAGGAGCAAAGCACTTAATCCCATTCAATCGATTCTATAGTTACAATACTCCGAGCCGAGGTCAGGGAATTATAACTACAAGAAAAGACATCAGGTTCATCCGAAGATGTAATATCCACACATCCAGGGAAGTGTGTGCTGAATAAGCATTCCAGAACTTCCTCATCAGAGGAAGTCAGATCGCCATTTGGCAATCGAAGTTCGTTCACTCGGAAATCCTTAGATTTCGCAAGGATTTTGTTTAACCGTCTGACTTCACTCAAACTGGAAACATTTGTAGCCTTGCGAGCCGACCTGAAAGCCTCCGATCCAGACGAACGTCGTCTGTTCCAACTCTTTCTACATTATTTCCTGAGCTTCGTCAGATCAGAGTTCCACCAAGGGGTTCCTCTTGTGGTCTTCACAGACCGCAGAGGGCAGGCTTCTTCAAAAGCTTTCATGATGAAGGCCGTTGTAGAATCAACGGCATCATCTAAATCACTTGGAGTGTCAATGGATGGTGAGTATCCATGAAGTTTGGCCGCAACCAAATCAGTAAAAAGATCCCAGTTTGTTGACCGAGGATGCCTGAAACGCAATGTTTGCGAGGTAGCATTTAAATGTTCAAAAAAGATGTAGCGATGGTCAGATTAAGATTCTTCATCTGACACATGCCAATTGGTCAGCTCGTGACTAATTCTACTGTAATTTTTGGAAAGCACTTTTTTTTCTTTCCTGAGTTGTGGGAAATATGGGAAAAATGACAATGTAAGCCTATATAGGCGGCGCTACAGAACTTACCAAGTTTAAATTTCATATATCTCAGGATCCCGATTACTTCGAAAAAAAAAATAGCAAAATTAGGCAACGTTGTTCGGTAAGTCAAGGGCTTGCAGTTGATTTATTATTAGATGCGAGATTTCGCCACTAGAAGACGCTAGTTTCCATTTTGCAAAAGCAAGTGATTAAAATTTCTCAAAAAATATTGTACAAGCTGGAACTTTTCTCACTTTTGAGATATTGTATTCGATTAAAATGGTCATCAAGACCTAGGGGAACTTACGTATTTTCGACAGTTTTGTTCCCTTCTTCTTGGGGGGTTTTTTGAAACTTTTTGAACTCAGAGTTGGCCTCAAATCCTTCCCAACCAAGCTGAGTTATATGCCCAAATTTCAGGCAATTCGGCCTACAAAAACCGCCCATGACGAAGAGAACAAACCTGCCGATAATACCCTTCGTCATATATTAGTCAAAAAAGTTTTAAATTTAATTCGACTTGATTCACACAGTTCTAAGATATAAAAGTTAAAAAAAAAACGACAGTCAAAAAGATGCATTCTGCTTGAAGCGCCACATCTTCGTGTAAAGCTAACCAATCAAGTCCAAATTTGTAGCAATTATAGATATAACAAAATGAGAAAATATCAGTCAAAATAAGAAAATTTTTGATATTTAAAAAAAAAAAGTTACGGCTTCAATGTTTTCTAAATAATAAATAAGATTGGTATGCTTATGGGCCCATATAGCCGAGGCGGTAAACGCACGGGTATTCAGCATGACCATGCTGAGGGTGACGGGTTCGATTCCCGGTCGGTCCAGGATCTTTTCGTAAAGGAAATTTCCTTGACTTCCTTGGGCATAGAGTATCTTCGTGCCTGCCACACGATATACGCATGCAAAATGGTCATTGGCAGAGGAAGCTCTCAGTTAATAACTGTGGAAGTGCTCATAGAACACTAAGCTGAGAAGCAGGCTTTGTCCCAGTGAGGACGTTACGCCAAGTAGAGGAGGATGCTTTTGAAAATTTGTAACTAGCGCCACAATGTGGCAGAAATACAAACCAAACAGCTTAAGTAGATGAAAGTCCTTGATTTACCAATCAACTTTATCGAAGCAACCATCTTACTAATTAATCAGGATCCTGAGGTAAAAGAAACTACGCCTCCTAGTGGAAGGATTTGAAATCATACGACTCATCAATGGACTACCAGCTTGGCGCGCGCCCACAATTGATTAGCAGGAGTAAATCCATTTTATTTTGTATGGCAAAAACCATCTAAACTCGAATTTCTCGAAATGACAAGCTTTTATCGAAAAAATATTTGGTAGGCACCAAACCGGTCATCATTGTGCACAACCGCTACCAAATATTTTTTCGAATAATGTGTTCCACTTCGAGAAATACGCCTTTAGATGCTATTCGCCATACAATATTTTTGCGATTTACTTTTAGCGATTTTTCGCGCATAGAAGCTAGCGCCACATTGGTCAATGCGGAGAGTAGGAAAACAGCCAAAGCATTTAATCCATTGAAAGTTCTTCCCAGTTAACACGAAGTCTTATATGATGTTGAATAGGATGCTTCCATTTAATCGCGCATATCGCCTCCACTTTAGCCTCCTATTCAACATCATATGCGATCGAGTGTCGACTGGGTTGACCAGTCAATCAACTTTGTCGAGGACACCAGCTGTCTAAATAATAAGGATCTTGAAATATATGGGATTGAAATTACGTCAGTGTTACGTCTGTCTTTGATATCACAAGAACCACCGACAGACAGACGTAGCACTAATGAAATTAAAACTTATACATCTCAGGACCCTGATTAGTCTTTGGCAAAGTTGTTTAGCTTATCAAGGATCTACAGTTTAAAAGCCGTTTGGCTCAACTTTCTACCTGCTGCCTAGTGATATTTCAAATTTTGAAAATTATTATATTTATTCAGAAAATATTCAACAAGTTGTAACTTTTTATAAAGTGCCCAAAACTTTTCAAATTTTGACTGCTATAGCTATAGTTTCTCAGCTAGTTAAAACTTGTTGGAAACTATTTGAGAATTTTCTAATCATTTGCAAACTATTGTAAACTTTCAATTAGCGTCGCCCAGTAGCGGAATCTAACATCCGATGGAAAATCAGCTGTAAGTCTTTGATTTATCAAAAAAACTGTAAAGACATCGACTCTCTAAGTAATTAAGACCCTGAAATATAAAGGATAGATTTTTTAGTGTTAGGTCTATTTATCTCTGAGTTCACTTAATTTTATACCTCTAAGTGGTACGCAGATCATCATGCCTTTGGTTCAATAAACGCTCTCACACATCTTATAGCGTTTTTACTTTAATCGATGCATAAATGTATGAAGAAATGTTTATTTCGATGGCGTTCTGAGTTTTATACTGGCAAATCAGAATATTTAGCGGTGGGTAGTAACGAGTCCCACCGGTCTAGTCTTTGGGACAAAATTAGATGAATTGGGGTGGTACTAGGCCGAACATGGGTGCAATTAACCTGCTTGGAGGAGTAGTCATACTGCTGATAGCAACAACTTGGCCCTTCGAGCCATTTATCACAAAACGGATTTTCAATAGAATAAAGTTTCTCTTGAAGTAGTGAATATCTTGATGCAAGTGACTGCAACGATAAATTTGGCGAATTTGACTGATTATTCTGATTCTAACATGATGTGCATTTTGGTGACGTTACAACGCGAGCAGAACACTATTTGAAACTTGGATTCTGAGATTTCTTAAAAACGAATCCTCTCCTGACTTTTGTTTGGCCAAACGGCTTTCGACTTATTGAATCATTCGAACAAATGATATTCATCCAAATGATCTGGAACTCCTGCAAGTACCCCTGTAGACCGAGTTCATTTTCATAACTTTTTACCGAACCGAGATAGGCGCAGGCTATTTTACCTGAAATTGGCCATAGTTAATTTTCAACCTTTTACGATACAAATCATCATGTAACATTTTTTGTGAATATAAGATCACGTTCACATAAGATGTTAAACTCTGAACTTTAAAATTTGCTCGAATTTTCAAAAATAAATAATTTTACATGAAATTTTGGCTTCCTTGCATCCTATTTTGCCATTGTGTATCAGTTATGGCCAATCCCATAACGCATACAAAAAGTTTGAAGTGAAACAACTGTAATTGAAAAATGTATCCATAAATAGTACAGAGTTCTTATCCCGTAATAAATATTGAAAGTACATAGTTTTGACTTCGTTTTTATATATTTTTCCTGTATGTAAAGTATGGAAACTAAGCAATCATTTGACATATTGACATTTTTTTGTTTAGTTTTTTTTCCTCTCCTGTTGGGGAATTTAAGCCACTGCGTCCAATAAGCTGAACTTTTGTGGCATGTCCCGTTTTGATATTCGCATCTAGCCAGCTAATTACCATGTGTCAAGTAATCAGCTTCTGCCACGACGCGTCGTCTCCCAGTCAGGTGCAATGGAATTAATAAACCCCAAGACCTTCCCAGGTTCTGCAGACCAGATCTCACTGGGTTGCAAGCAACCACTATTTAGAAATCTTTGCCTGCCCATGTATAAAGCACCACAACTGCAAAGCAGATGTTCCGAGGTTTCACGTTCCGTATTACAGAAACGACAGATGTGTGATACCTACTCGGACAGTGTCCAGTTACTAGGCCAGTGTATGTACATAGAGCTCTCTTGTTGAGCTCTAAGAGCTTTTTGGTTTTATAAGCATTTGGTGTTATAAATCGTTTTGACTGATTGCAATTTTTGACATCCATCCAATTGGATATCACCCTCTGCTCAGCCCAGCATTTCAGATCCATTTTAATTGTACAGTTTGATATTCCGCAGAATGGTTCTGGACCAACAAATTTTAAATTGGAACCACTTTTAGCAAGCTCGTCTGCCATTTCATTCCCTTCAATGCCGCACTGACCTGGAACCCAGTATAAGTTTACTGAGTTCCCTTGGCACAGCCTGCGCAGTGAAAGAATGCATTCCCAGACAAGCTTTGAAGTACATTTGTAAGCGCACAATGCTTTTAGTGCAGCTTGACTATCTGAGAAAATACACATATTTGCATATCTGTATTTTCTCTCAAGGCAGATATTTGCGCATTTCAAAATAGCAAGAATCTCTGCTTGAAACACCGTAGGATAGTGTCCCATCGCCACTGATGTTTGTATTCCAGGGCCGTAGATTCCTGCTCCCGTTTTTATTCCAACTTTTGAGCCATCTGTATAGAATTTGATTGACCCTTGACGAACAGTGGGACCTCCAACTTCCCAATCTGCACGAGTTGTTTCGTGCAACTTGTAAGGAACATCATGGTTCTCCACAGGTTTCATCCAGTCTTTGATCATTTTCATTACTGGCCTATTTTGGAAGTATTGTGAAATGCTCAGGTGACCTACAAGATCACCTGGCATAAACTTTTCAATTCGTTTAAGTCGCAGCAATTCCTTTTCTGCTTCTAATTGCACGTACTCGTGCAAAGGTAGCAGATTGAGAATCGCATCTAAAGCTTTTGATGGAGTGCTACGCATCGCTCCTTGCTGTTACCAATGGACGAAAGACGTTGGATTTTCGCAAGCTTTGATTGCGTGGTAGCCTCTTTTGTTTTTGGCCACCAAACAAACGAAGCATACGTCACTTTTGGGCGGATTATGGCAGTATAAATCCACATTATCATTTTTGGTTTCAAGGCCCACTTCCTGCCAATAGTTTTGGAGCATAACCAGAACGCACTTGTTGCCTTACCGATCACGGACTCAATTTGAGCAGTCCAGTTCAGTTTGGCATCCAGAATCAAAC